>NC_134482.1:48253522-48335089 GCF_964194025.1 Convolutriloba macropyga
CATAACCGACTAACGTCGGGCGAATTGCTCTCAAACGAACGACCGGCGAGCGGTTGGCTTGGTCAGTAGCTAGCCGCGGGGGGGGGGGGGGTGCACCGGGGGCTGATTGGGGCAGCACTGGGTGGGGGGGGGGGCAAAAGCGCGGTGGGGGGGGGTGGAGCCAATAGTGGGGGTGGGGGGTCAACAAAGGGGGGGGGGGTTTCAACCTCTAAGAACCGCCCTCACAACATAAGTATAAGTATAAGTCTCCAAGACAGTTTGAGCTGAAACAGACCTGAAAGGCTCTAAGAGCACATAATGCCCGCTGGGCGCTACCTGTTTATCCCGTTTTTGAGGACGAAAAGTCAAAAGCGTCAGACGAAAAATTGGTCAAGCGAAAAATCGCATAAAAAAAGACCGACAGGACTGATATAATTGCTACAAACTTCGTTTGAGAGCAATTAAACAAACAAACAACAAACAAACAAACAAACAAACAAACAAACAAACAAACAAACAAACAAGGTAGTAATCACTAACCGGGCGTTAGAAACCGAAATACGAAGTAAAAAGTGACTTCGCGTTCATTGTCATCGTTGACGAACTCAAACTCAACACAATCGTCATTAATGTATTGAGTTTGCTCTCCAGTTCGCGGGGGGGTCTTGTTGAGCAAGAGTTGCGTACAAAGTACTGCATCGACCCTTTATGGTTCCAAAAATTGACCCAACTTCATCTTCAAATAGCGTTTGGAACTCGTAACTGCCCAAGAAAGTTCCGCTTTCAAACAAAATGTAGTCTCCGAAAGTTTCGCCAAATTTCGGAAACATCACAATTTGGTAATGCGTGCCAGGAACCAGTTCTGTCAGGGTTTTGACAGAGTTCGTGAAGAATGTTTGGGTTTCGGTGTCTGCGGGGATCAAAGAGATTTCAACTATGGCGTCTGGCAGGTCCAGGTTCCAAGTCAGGTCCAGAGATTTATTCGTTCTTCCGATCACTCTGGCAAGCGAAAGACGTGGTTCGATGTCCTCTGAAATTAGTCACAATGTTACGAATTAAAATTCTTTTTACAAAAAATAAGATTTTTAAACTTATTGTGTCACCTTATTTAAATTTTGCAAATTTTGTTTTTAAAGTTTATTCGTCTGCTAAAAATATTGGAGGCTATAAAAGTTGCATTTAGACACGGTAGATCGCAAAAGAGTTTTTATTTCAATTATTATCACAAATAGTATTTACGAATCTAAATCTGTTTTTAACTGATACTCGGGTGCAGAAATCTTCCGAAAGTTATATGATGAATACGCTGAAAGGAGATAATTTTCAAAAAATCATCACAAACGCCTTTCACAATAATGCGCTCAAATGTGCTGAAATGCGCTGAAACTTCGCAAGAAACGCGCCAGAGGTAATTGCACAAGGGGAAAGTTGAGGGGGGGGGGGATAAAAAAATTTGGCTTATATAATGTTACTAGAGCTTAATATACATAGCCCACTACATAGATATTAAATTGAAAATTTAAACCAGCTCAAACTTTTAAATTTATGAACGACAGAACAAATTAGAGATAAAATAATACCCAAAAGGCGAAAATGAACAAGATCATTGAAAAGTAAAATCAGAAGAGCTACAAAAAATTTGGTTAAAGATTTACAGTATTTGCATCAAACTTCAATCGATAGCAAATCAAAAATATTATCAATTTCTGAGGAAATTAAACTAGGCCTTGTACACTTACATTACAATTAAAAACTTGATTAAAATTAATTAGAATTTAGCTTCAATTTCAGAAAAAAATTTAAATATTTTTTTTTCTTTCAAAAGAAAGCAATTTCAAATCTTTTCAATTACATACACCTCTTTACGCCGAACTCGGTAAGCTATCATTATCCATAATAAATAATTCTATATTTTATAATAGTGGTTATAATTTTAGTTGACTATTTCCTTTTTATTAGGCTATTAAAACCCATGTCAGTGCAAAAGCAACCAAAAAATTTTTCAGATTTTGTACAAAACACTTTCTTCAAAATGTCGAAAAAAGCACAATTTTACAGAAACATGTTCATTTTATGCGACTGTCTTAAAGGTTAATGCAGTATAAAGGTTAAGGCCGATCCATATATTCATCTTACAGATTTGTGAGTGCTAGCATTAAAAAGCCCGTCCAGCGTACAATATGGAACCATTAAAATTTTTCAGAGAAAAATTTTTAGAGGGAGTTATTAAGAACTATAGTTTTGTGAATCCTCGACAGTTCTTTTTTCACATTTTCCGTAAATTTTGCTAAAATTTGGCTCAATTTTGTTAATTTGATTTAAATGAAGTTAAAATATAACTGTAGAGTGTTATTGTTATCGTTAAAGATAAAAAAGGTTGCTGAATTGTTTGATTGGAGCCTTTTTTGGCATGAAGTTTTTAAAAATATTTTCAAATTTCAAACATTTTCCATCAAAAATTTCACAAAATATGGCTTTCGGAATACATTGTTTAAGTCTGCCGCATTTGGAGACCCAGAAACCGCTGACACAATCTTTATAAACTCCGAACTCCGGGATAGTTGAAAAGTTTTTCAGAATTAAAATTTTGCCGTTATTTTGCGAACTTAACTCGAAAATTATACAAAATGCATCATTGTTTTTTTTTAAATTTTGAAATATTTCACGTAACAATGGTCCAAGTCGAAAACATTTAAAACACCAGGTTAGTTTGTTGGCTACGTGCCAAAATCAATGATTCGTTTGATAATATCATGGAATCTTACAACCAGAAATTCGGTGCAGACTTTTTTTCAAAAATATTTTGCTTGTATTGTTTTTGAATGTTGATTACTGACAAAATTTCCAATTCACGACTCCATTATTGAAAGTTCCCATTTAAAAAGTCAGGCCAAATGTACATATGAAATGTTTTCATAGAATCTAGTGGTCTTTATGGCTTTGATGAAGAGGTTTAGTGAACATTAACTGATTACTCGTGTTTTGCCCTTGAGTTGTTATCTGTTTTGCAGTCTGATTATTAATTCGAACCCACCAAATTTCCTGGTTTCTTCAAGAGGTGTACGTGAAGATCTGCAATGAACTCGGTTGTTGTCTAATGTCTCTTATGACATTGAATTTAATTGGTTTAAAAAATTTTCAGTGATTTTTTGAAATTGTCAATATTTTAGCTTAGTTCAGTCAATTTTTACCTAATTCTCAGTAAATAAAGGTGAATTTCTTTAATACAAGACAATTTTTGTGAAGGAATGTCTCCAAAAAATTGGCTTCTTGATTTTTTGGTACTGCGAGTTTTCCTACTAACATTGGTGATTGTTGTGCAAATGGACAAAAATTTGTGATTTTTGCCCATTTTTGTTGTTATTTTTTTCTTTGTTCACTGTTACATTCCTCAACAATCTAACAAAAAAAAGATTTGCAAATTTGGTATTTGAATATATTTATTTTCTCTCATAGCTTACGGTCTGAGCAGCTACGAAACCGTTCTCTTGCAGAATTTGTTTGCTTAAACATGTTGTTTTTACTTGTTGTCGTATGACACTTATTGGGTTATAAGAAGTCTCAAGGCCAACTATAGATTTTTAAATGAACGTAATCTATGATATCAGTAAATAGTGAATGGTTTTTTGACTTTCAAACTAATTTTTTCAAAAAAGAAAAATAAACTTCAACGTAAACTCTTCATTTTTGTTCTGATTTTTTGTGTTCGGACATTACCATTTTGTATCAATTTTGAAACTTAGCGTCAATATTGAGAGATATAATCTCAAAAAGTTTATTGTTGAAATTTTTTCTGTTGGTTAAACGTTTTGACGGATGTCTTTAGGGATTAGACAATTTGTTTCAGAGGAATTTCTTGAATCTTAGAAACTTTGCATTTATTGTGGTTCTTTTTGTTGTTATTTTGAGACAACCGTTTCCAAAGAAAAGTTTGATGTTCAGAGGAGATGCAAGTTAAGATTCAATTTTCCACCGTTATTTATTTCATAGTTTTAATGGCTTCAACACGGTGTTTTCGTAGAGTTGTTTGTGAAGCTTTTTAGTTCTGCTTCTATTTAGGGTTATCCTGTGATTTAGTCTCCTTATTAACAGAAGCAAATAGTTTTCGAGGAAATTACAAATTAACTTGTCCACTCTTTTAGCCCATATCTAATGTTGGCCATGAATTTTGAAAATGTTTTTCTTTTTAAAAAAACAAAAGGCTTCTGTGCTTTGTAAATCTTTTTTCTGTTAATCTGTAGCTTAGTATCTCTATAGAAAATCCACATCCCTTATCCAGTGAACTGAAAATTTCTCTTTATAAAGGCTTAATTTTCCTCAAATGGTCTTTGTTCTTGATACAACGGGTTTTCATAAAATTTTTGCATATTTGCCCTCTTTTGTAGGTTTATGTTTTCTTTTCACAGTATCACAAAAACGAGCTAACATCGGACCATTTGAAAAAGCAACCACTAATTGTAATTGCTTACAATTTTAGTGAACAGCTTAAAGTTTAATTGGCTGAGACATCGTTTTAGTGGATCTTTGGCATTTTCCTTCTGTTTTTGTCGTTCCCTTTGTAGTCGTATGACATATACTGGGTTGTGAAAGGTATCACTGACTCTCTGTGGAAAAAGAAATAAAGTTCTCAATGATTTCAGTTGATGCATAATGCTTGTAATCAGTTATTACATTAATTCTTTTGAAAAAATTAAACGTTTTTTTTAAAACTTTGCACTTTTACTCATTTCTTGTTGACTTGTTACCGAGTTGCATTAAAGTAAAGTCCCGTATTTTCTAATGAAGTTCAAGTTAATCATCTTTAGTATACGTGCAATGTGACGGCGTTTTGACTTGGCTAATATTTGTTTTAAAAAAGTAGACAACGAGTTATGGTCGTAATTAGTATTTGCAATTATTTGATTTCATCGCCGTCTTTTATTGTTGCCGTATTAGGGAAAGGTCTAATCGGCCCTCTAAGGTAGATTGTTTTGCTCAGTTAAGAGTTTGTTTAAAGATTTGTTGATTTTTTAGTCTCTTCCTAATTTGGTAGACAATTAAGTAAAAAATGTAGATGAGCGGGGTCGGATCTTTATGTGCAAACGCACATTGCCGAGCCTCCTTGTCTTTTTTATGGACTGTCAAGTTTTGTTATTATTTGGAATCCATTTTTGCAATAGCAAGACCACAAAACTTCAAGACAAAATACTGGATTTTTATAAAAAAAGATCGTTCATAACTTTCAAATTGTGTTGAAGACAATTCATTTTCAGAAAATTTATTTAAAAAGGCAGAATTAGAAGTATGGAGAATTGAAATCCCAAATATGTATTTCAGTTTTTCTCTGAGATATCATTATAGTCGTTTTAATTAAGCATGTAATTGGAAATTGTATATATTAGAGCATAATTAACAAAAATAAAAAAAACATTCTAGGAGATAGTAACGAAAAAACAATACAAAAGGAATTGATTTGGACTGACGAGCAAACTTGTTATGATGCATCTGCTCTGCATCTGGCCGCTTGTAAGCCATCAAGGCTAAAAATCAAAACTTCTGGTTTGAGATGTGAGCTGGTGTAATAAATAAGCGGAAATGGGCTGAAATTTCGTAATAAATGGGCGGATTGTCTTGAGAGTACAGTTTTGGGCGTTGAATGTTGAAAGTGCTGAATAAAAAAAACTTCAATGCAGTTCTTACGACAAATCGTCACATTCAGCAGCCTTATAATGGTAAAATAAAGGTTGGCGTTACCTTAAATTTTGGTTGAATTGAGCTAAGGTAAAAACTTACATTTATAGATATTGAAGTAAAATCAACTTACCTTTTTTTTAACTTTTTTTTTGGGTTACGGTTCTAGGTTACGTATTATGCATTTTTTAAATCAAATTTTAATTTTTTATGAGATTTCTGCGAACCCGACTCATAAACATAAAATGTGTAAGATAAATGTCAAATGCTGAGAACGCTGAAATATGTAAGAAACGCGCTGACAAACCACTGTAAGAAATCTTTTATCGACTAATTCATACAAAATTATTAACTTAGATTGTAGACAAGCGCTGAAATTATACAAAAAATACGTTTAATATTCAGCACATTAATCGTATATTTATGTAGGAGTTATCCACTGGAAAAGTTTTTTTCAGCGGCTGTCAGCGCATTTCTAAAATAATTTTCATTGAAAAAAACTCGGCTTCGACGCTCTCGCTCTTCACTCCCTGGTTGGTGTTCCCAAATATTTCCTCATATTCCTGAAATTCTGCGAACAGTTAAGATAAGAAGAACAGGATATGAACAAAAAGAACTTACTTCCTATAATCTCGACATCGCAAATCCAAGCATCGTTAAAAGGCTCCGAAGACTGATTTTTTATTATTTTCACAGACTCAGAGAGACGGGATGTCGAGTTGAGAGGAACTAGAATCCACTGAGCGGGACTCGCTGTAGTCACAGAGCCGAAATCAAAACAGGCAGATTCGTTCACACAGTGCTCGATTTTGACTCCAATTAATTCCTCAACTAAACGGTATATGCGGCTTACGGAGACTAGGTTTAGCTTGAAGATTGAAGAGGGTGGGGGTGAGCGTGAGTGGGAGAGGAGGGGGAGGATATGTGGCTGGTGGTGGAGAGGGGTGGGGTGTAAGCGTGGGTGATGCAAGTGTACGGCGTTACTCGGGTAAATGAGGTGGCGGAGTGGAGTGGGGGAGGACAAAGTGAGGGGACGGGATGGGGGTAATTTTAAATGGAGGCGGAGAGGGGGTTTGAAAGAAGGTGGTAAACAAACCGTAACAATTTCAGTTCACACTATGAATTTATGTCTCTTGGACTGTTTCTGTGAATCGCATATTTAGAGATTAGTGAGGCAGATGGCTCTAAGAGAACTTAATACCCTCCGGCTTTACATGTTTATTCTATTTTGAGGACGAGAAATCAAACATAACCGACTAACGTCGGGCGAATTGCTCTCAAACGACGGTCGAGCGGTTGGCTTCGTCAGTAGCTAGCGACGGGGGGGGGTGCACCTGGGGCTGATGGGGGGCAACACTGGGTTGGGGGGTGCAACAGCGCGGTGGGGGGTGGAGGCAATAGTGGGGGTGGGAAGTCAGCAGGGTGGGGGGATGTCTCAACCTCTAAGAACCGCCCTTCACACCATAAGTATAAGTCTCCAAAACAGTTTGAGCTGAAAAGCTCTAAGAGCACTTAATGCCCGCTGGGCGCTACCTGTTTATCCCGTTTTTGAGGACGAAAAGTCAAAAGCGTCAGACGAAAAATCGGTCAAGCGAAAAATCGCATAAAAAAAGAAAGACCAACAGGACTAATATAATTGCTACAAACTTCGTTTGAGAGCAATTAAAAACGACAGACGTAAAAACGGCCAAACAAATAATCGCACAAAAAGTCCGCTGGAGTGATACTGATACCAAAAACTTCGTTTGATAGCAATTAAACACATTTAGGCAACCACATTTTTTAAACATTGGTTTGATGAAAGCAATTTCAACATATTGAATTTTGGGCACAATTATTTCCAAAAGACGTATTATATCAAGAAGATTGAGTTCTACGAGGCTTTCAACCGCAAAAAAACACAAAGCAAATCTGAAAAAAAAAATTAAATTTTTTTTATTCAAGTGAACGCAATTTCTGCTCCTTTTCGTTAAACACAACACGTATTTGGTACAAGGGTACACTTATGAATCTAAAAAACAATTTTGTGGTACAATAAAATCAACGCATTGCAACTGTTTTTTGTCAATTATCGTGATTATAATCTAAGACTTTAACTAAAGCTTAAAACCTTTTTTGTGTTCCTATTTTCTACAGTGTCACTGATTGTACTGTTGGGTTTCAACTAAAGGCAAAAAAGATATCTGTTGCGCTATTTGCTTTGATTTTCCAATTGAATAACGTTGAGTTATTTTTGCATGTATTCATTGTCTTGATTCAATTGAGGGACGATCATATTTTTTTGAAATGAGTTACTGAAATCGACCTATTCTTTTCCCATACCCCTGCTTCTCCTTTCCAGGAGACAAGCTGACAAAACGTGTTAGACTTTATTGGATGAAATTTTCCAAAATTTTGAAAAGGAAAATTAAATGACATTTGATTGAAAACTTAGTAGCTTTTTTTGATGGCTTGAGCCTAACAGGAGCTTTTTTATCGTCAAGTAAATTAATGGCCTCGTAAAACTTTAAAGCGTAACTGCGCAGAATAATTTCAAATTTTACTTCAATATTAAAAATTGATCACTCACTTCTCCTCCATTTCACATCGGTGGTAATCTGCAATATCTAATTTGTTCTATAAAAGGTATCACCATTTTGAACTTTAAGGCAAGAGATGTTTTTATTTTTTCGTCCAACTGATTTGACCAAAATTCCACTCTACTTTTCTTGCCGAAAGGTCACAAAAATTGAGTTAAAACGCATTGTGAGACTTTTAAAGATTCCTATTAGCTAAATTGAATCGTAGTCTAAACTATTTACGCGTTTGCTGGGGTTGATTTTTACTGAGGGTCGGAAATCTTTCTTTTTAATTCAACAACTGTCCAATTCTGCAATATTTCTCCTCCGTTGAATTTTTTTCTAGCAATACACAGTTTCAGTGGTGCATGATTCTCCTGAAAGTCCTTAAAAATTCGACAATAAATTTTCGTACTGTTAGAATTTCGATCAAACTATAGTCTTAAAATTAGTGAGAATTAGAAAGAAAGTTTGACTTACCAGATTAGAAAGACAAGCAATTTGATTTTGATCAAAGAAATTATATAAATGAATCGTCAAGAAATGGTGCTGAGAATCAATATTCGGTTCAAATTGGTGAATCTAGATAACTATTATTAGAGTTAGATTAATTGATGTAAAATCTTCCCAGCATGTTTTAAATGATGATGATATCTCCGGAAGTGTGAATGAATTCTTAGAAAAGTGCAAATGCATTCCATTTATGGTTCCCTTTGCGACTGATTTGCAGAAGCAAACCATATAGGGTAACCTTTGCGACCCCCACTATAAATCACAGTGCTAAGATTAGTTTTGTATCTTGACTTTTTCACACTGATAATGGGTATATATACAGCTGATTTTTGAGTCCTTTTTCATCCCCAAATTCAAATCACCATCTTGATCTAATAATCAGATCTCTCCTGTAAATCTCTAAATTCTACTGTAAAATATCATTTTGTTATTCTCTCATTTTTGAGAAATTAATTCTTTTACTTAGTTAAAAACGCTTTTTATTCCGCTTGCGAAAGTCCATAACCCAACAGGTTATGGGCCCAGCAATTTTCTAAGTCATAAAATTAATTTCCAAAACAAAACTAATTTGTTGTTGACAGTCATAATCTTTTTCTGCTTAGTACCTTTTCTTTTCACAACTGTTTTGCCTGCTCAAACTTCAATGGATCAACAGACAGTGAAGCTGCTGACCTACACAGGAAAGGCACAGGACATTCCAATCTGGAGCACAAGATTTGTGGCGATGATGCAGACGAAGGGACTCTACAAATCACTACTGGGGACAGAGGAGCAACCCAATGAGCCTGCGCCACTGGCCAATGGGGCAACCAATGATGAAAAGAAGAACCACAAGGTGCTGAAGGATGCATATGAGAAGGAAGTTGCAGACATCAAGGAGAAACGGAACAATGTGTGGTGCCATCTGGCACTGACTCTAGATGCAACAACCCTCATGCTGATGAGACATGACTGTGTGGGAGATGACGGCATTGGAGATGGAGCAAAGGCTTGGAAGCTTTTGCAAGAGAGATTTCAGAGTGTGGAGACGCCGACAGTGGTGACTTTAGTGGCACAGCTTGCTCGACTGCAGCTCGAGGATTCTGAGGATTTGGACAGCTTCTTCATCAGAGGACAAGAGTTGTTCACAAGGCTACAAGAAGCAGGGGAAGCAGTCTCAGAGACCCTCTTCAACGCCTTGGTCCTCAATGGTCTGCCAATGAGGTATGAAAGTTTTGTAATACAGGAAAGCTTCAACCCGGCAACGAACTTCACAGAGTTGAGGAAAAGGCTGCAGAACTTTCATGAGAGCACGGTGCAGAGACACAAGGGACAAAGTGGTTCAGTGGCACTGGCAGTGAAGCGTGACTTCAAGAAGGGACCCAAGGAAGGAAACCGCTTTGTGTGAGGGATCCCTGGACACTTTGCCAAGGACTGCAGGAGGAAGGAGACAGCACAATGCAGCAAGTGTGGTGAGAAGGGTCACCTAGACAGGGCATGCAAGAGACAAAGAGATGAAGGCAAACATGAGTCAGTGGCAATGGGTCCAACATTGGCTACACCAGACGAGGAATGCTGGGCAGCTCTTACCCAGTGGAAGACAGCAGGCATGCTAGTGGACAGTGGTTGTACAGATCACATAGTGACGAACATCGATGCGTTTCTGGACTTTGTGCCCATTCAATCAGTGGTCAGAAATCCCAATGGAGAGGCCTCCAGAGTGGTGGGCAGAGGCTGTGTGAGGATCAGCATACCCTCAAACAAAGGGGAATTCCAATGCGAACTCAAAAATGTTCTGTGTGTGCCGGACTATTCTTCAAACCTCCTATCAGTCTCAAGATGCACGGAGTGGGGACATAGCTTCACTTTCGAGAGAGGAAACAGCTGCATGAAACTCCAGAAGGGAACTCGGGTAAAACTAACACAAGAAAATAATTTGTTTTACTTACCCTGCAGCGTTCTAGAATTCAAGATGAGTTCCAACAGCGTAAAACTTGACAGTGCAAGGAAGTGGCACAGACGATTGGGTCATTTGAATCAAGCTGATGTGGTCAGGAATGCACCAGAGACAGTGGGGGAACTCGATGATGTATGCAATGTGTGTGCATTGGCCAAGATCACAAAGACTCCAGTACCAAGAGTAGCAGAGACCCAAGCAGAAGAGAAGCTGGAGAGGGTGTTCACAGACGTGATGGGACCTTTCAGGGTAGAGTCACTGTCAGGGTTCCGGTTCTGCATAGTGTTTGCAGACCAATACACGAAGTTTGTGTTTGTGGACTTGCTTAAGGCAAAGAGTGAAGCACTGGCCAGCCTGAAGAAATTTGTTCTCAGTGTGGGGACGCCCAAGAAGCTGAGGCAAGACAATGCGAAGGAGTTTCTCTCAGAGCAGTTTGAGACGTACTGCTTAGATGCAGGCATTCTACAGGAAAAGACCCTACCAGAAACGCCACAACAGAATGGGTTAGCTGAGAGGTGCAACAGGACACTGCTGGAGATGGCAAGATGTTTGCTCATTGACTCAGGACTTCCCAAGATGATGTGGGGAGCAGCAATTCTTCACGCAGCAAGGATCAGAAACTTGGTTGTGAGACGAGGAGAAGAAAAATGCCCAGCAGAGCTGATGAGAAGTATAAAACCTAAGCTTTCAATTAGTAAATTATCTATTTTTGGTTGCACAGTCTTCATGAGGAAGAGAGACAGAGAAGTCAGCAAACTTGAACCCAAGGCACTGGAAGGAAAGTTTGTGGGTTACACTGAAGGAGAAAACGGATACCTGGTGTACATCCCCAACACACGCAAGGTGATGGCAGTTCGAGATGTGATCATCAAGGAGTCTGAAGTAGGCTCAATCCCTGACAACAAAGAAACGGCGGACCTACTAGATGATTAGTCGGAACTGGGAATCTGGCACCCAGATGATGGTCATCAAGATGATGACAACAGAGACAGACAGGACACATCTACTGCAATAAAGGAGGAGTGGCATGACGCAGGGAGCGTGAATACTCAAGAAACAACACTGAGACAAGAGGCCTCGGATGTTGGAGAAATAGCACTAGATGAAGGATCTACTGCAACAAGAGGGAGTCACAGAGACTCAGAGTCACTAGAAGACAGTGACACAGAAGACTTCTCACAGTTAGAGACAGTTGGCTTCAATGAAGATGCACTGGAACACGCGGACAGAGCAGAGCCCAGACGAGGGACACGAGCAAGGAATGTTCCACAATTTTTTGGAGAAGTCAGGACCCATCTTGTTGTGACTGAGGGCGACTATGTGGAACCCAAACCCAAAACAGTCTACGAAGCCAAGCAAGGTGACGATTGGGACCAGTGACACCGGGCAATGAAGGACGAGGTCAAGGCACTCCAAGACAACGAGACTTGGAACCTAGTCAGACCACCCACAGACAGGGACGTCATACCGGGCAAATGGGTTTACAAAGTGAAATTGGGACCCAGTGGTCAAGTGGACAAATACAAAGCGCGCTATGTGGCGAAAGGCTTCAAGCAAGTGGAAGGACTGGACTACTTTGAGACTTTTGCGCCTACCTGTAAGCCAGAGACATTCAGGATTCTACTTCAACTATCAGCGAAGCAGGGCCATGTGATGCACCAATTTGATGTCAAGACTGCTTTCCTGCACTCACCAATCGAGGAAGAAGTGTATCTGGAACAGCCACAGGAGTAAAACGCGGATCAGATGGGGAGAAGTTAGTATGTCGACTAAATAAATCAATTTATGGTTTGAAACAGGCTGCTAACAACTGGTACAAAGAGCTGGCAAACTTCCTACTGAGACAGGGGTTCACCAGAAGCAGGAACGATCACTGCTTGTTCGCAAGATCAGAAGCAGAGGATCACACCTTCATCTTGGTCTGGGTTGACGACATCATAGTAGCATCAAGAAGTATGACAGTGGTCTCTGATGTCAAGAAGGCACTAGAAGCAACCTTTCACATGGAAGACAGAGGGAGACTACACTCTTTCTGGGTCTAAGAATCAGACGAGAAGAGGGCAAAGTCACAGTCGACCAAGAACGCTACATAGAAACAATGCTTGAGCGGTTTCAAATGGATCAATGCAAACCCTCAAGAACTCCAGCTGATTTGAATTTGAAACTTCAGACAGCACAGAACGGAGACGAAGAAGTGGACCAGAGGATCTACAGAAGCTTGGTTGGATCACTTCTGTATCTGGCCAAACAGTCGAGGCCAGACATCATGTTCACAGTCAACATTCTGTCCAGACAGATGAATGCACCTACCAATTAACACTGGATGTGCGGAAAACGACTTCTGCGATATCTTCAAGGTTCAAAAGGTTTAAAACTTACTTACACAAAAGAGGCTAGTTATGATTTAGTGGGGGAAAGTGATGCAGACTGGTCTGGAGACGTGAACGACAGAAAATCAACAACGGGCTATTACTTCAAGCTCAACGGACGTGGCGCAGCACTCAGCTGGGGTGTCAAGAAGCAGGCCACAGTTGCTCTTTCTTCATCAGAAGCAGAATATCAGGGCATGGCAGCAGCAGTTCAGGAAGCACTCTACCTGAAACAACTTCTAGAGGATTTTGGCATCCAACAGAAACGTCCAATAGCAATTGGAGAAGACAACCAAAGTTGTATCAGACTCTGCCAAAACCCAGTCATGTACAAAAAGAGCAAGCACATCGAAACAAAGTTTCACTTCATCCGGGACAAAACGGAGGATGGGACTATTTCAATTCATAACGTTCCTACAGACAAAATGGCAGCGGACATATTCACAAAGTCCTTACCCGTTTCGAAAGTGGAAACATTCAGAGCAGTTTTGATGGGAACAGACTCTACGCAATCAGCTCAAGTCTGAGTGGGGGTGTTAGAATTTCGATCAAACTATAGTCTTAAACTTAGTGAGAATTAGAAAGAAAGTTTGACTTACCAGATTAGAAAGACAAGCAATTTGATTTTGATCAAAGAATTATATAAATGAATCGTCAAGAAATGGTGCTGAGAATCAATATTCGGTTCAAATTGGTGAATCTAGATAACTATTATTAGAGTTAGATTAATTGATGTAAAATCTTCCCAGCATGTTTTAAATGATGATGATATCTCCGGAAGTGTGAATGAATTCTTAGAAAAGTGCAAATGCATTCCATTTATGGTTCCCTTTGCGACTGATTTGCAGAAGCAAACCATATTGGGTAACCTTTGCGACCCCCACTATAAATCACGGTGCTAAGATTAGTTTTGTATCTTGACTTTTTCACACTGATAATGGGTATATATACAGCTGATTTTTGAGTCTTTTTTCATCCCCAAATTCAAATCACCATCTTGATCTAATAATCAGATCTCTCCTGTAAATCTCTAAATTCTACTGTAAAATATCATTTTGTTATTCTCTCATTTTTGAGAAATTAATTCTTTTACTTAGTTAAAAACGCTTTTTATTCCGCTTGCGAAAGTCCATAACCCAACACGTACAAACTATTCATTTTTGCATTGGCAATATGCACTCCGATTTTGAGTCGCCAAGTCAGAGAAAAAAACATTGATTGATAGAGTTTCTTTTTGTTCATTCTTATAAATTTGGGACCTTTTATTCGAAAAACTTATATAAAAAGGGAAATTAAATTGTTCATAACTGTTGGCGGGATAAACATGGGTTTTCTGCTTTTGATTTTTTATTGACGGACAACGATCAATTAAATTTAGGATTCGATTTTCAATACGAGTTGGTTCCTCACTATTAGACAAAGTTATACCAAATTTGTTTGATAAATCATGTAATAGACTTCCTTCTGTACTGTCAAATTTTATTAGAATATAATCACCAAACAACAACAACTCGGAGGTGAATGAAAATGATATGGATTTCTCAGATGTTAATTCATAAATAAAAACATAGCTGGCAGATTGCCAGAAAATAGCCGCAATAGCTTCGTAGATCTGCAGTCTAAAAAAAAAACAGTAAAAAAGACAGGCCAAAAAAATTCGTCTTTTCACTGCAGGCTGATATGCTATATTTTGATTTAAAATCTGTTTAAGTTTTTGCTGCCTCTATCAGCTGCTCTGAATTAACCCTCATTTAGAGTGACACACACCCATTTGACCTTATCTTTTTGAATTGAAGTAAATAAAAGTCAATTTCAAAGTGAGGAAGTCATTTTTGAGAGTGAGGAGAGTGAGGTAAGTCAAGTGTGACCAAAAATTTAATCGCGCAAATGAACAAAAAGACTCGCTCCACTAAGAGTAAAAAATGACGTCACGCACGCAATTCAGTTGAAATTGCATGAACGAATGAACAAAAAGCAGATTTGAAGTGGTTGTGACGTCATAATGTCGTCACAATAATAATGACGACGAAATAAAAAAAACATAACAGGACAAGTACTCACGTACAATTCAAAGAATTATCATTGAATAAGCAAACAACTAGACCTAGAACGGACTATGAGTGCATTGGAAAAACCGTTTCTAAAAAAAAATCAGATATAAAAATTGATTAAAAAACCAGAAAATCAGTGTCAAAATGCCGCATGTAAACAAAAAAACCACTAGCCAGAAATAGAAAATTGGTTCAAACACAAAAAACTAGGCCTAGAAAAAACTGTGAATCGATTGGGAAAACGCTTTAGAAAAAACCGATGCAAAAAATTGAAAAAAACAGTAAAAATCAGAGTGAAATTGCCGCATGTGAACAAAAAACCACTAGCGAGAAAGCGAAATTTTGTTCAAACACTTTTTTCTCACTCTACTTTAAAATTAGAGCAAAAAAATGACGCCGCAAAACCGCTCTCTTTTTGGCTCCATTTCCTGTTTCGTCGTGACCAAAATCACTACTCCAATTTGACTTCAAAAATCATAAAAATGTGTGAACAGATCTTAATAAAACACAGCAGGACAAGTCCTGAAATAGAATTCACAGAATTGACTGAAACACTTAGAAGTACTCTTCATGACCAGCAGATCAATTGAACAATATCCGTCAAAACACAAACAAAATTATCTAAACAAATTGAGAAACTAAAACAATCAAACAAACTAAACAAAATACTCATTGCTAAAACTCTTGCAGCTTTTACCCGTAAGGCAGAATTTGATCCCCTTAAGAATACCTATTTCAAAATATGTTCAAAACCAATTTTCGTTTATGAAATCGGTGCAGTATTAAATCTGCAAGATCTGAAAAAACTCATAGGCCCTTGAAGCTTGATTAACTCGAAAATGACCGTAAAATCTAAAAAAATATAAAATTAATTACATATTTTAGTGAAGTGTTGCTAAAAATTGAGGTATTATTATCTTCAGAACCATTTCTGTGTCTCTAGATGCTACCCAGTGACCCAATTCCAAGCCTTAAAAAATTCATTGGTTCAAAGCTGAATAGGCAATAATTTTTAGAAAAAATTTCAAATTTCAAAAAATAGAAGTTCGTTCTATTAAAATGTTTAAAACCATTCAATTGCCACTAGGAAATATTTAATAACATACTATCACACCCTGGATGAGTTTAGCTGGCTACTGAGGCAAGAAAAAATGGATAAAAACAAATGTTTTGAAAAAAACATGAAAAAAAAATGCAAAATTTATCAAAAAATTTCTAAAATTCGAAAGGCTAAATTGTTAAAAACAAATTGAGACTAAAAACCATGCAGTAACACTTTATCAGACCGTGGAATAGGTTTTCTGGCACTTGCGATAGGACAAATATCAAAAATTGACAAAAACTTTCGGAAACATTAAAAAAATTGCAGATTTTAACAAAAAAATTGATAAAACTCGAGACAGTCAAAATGTTGAAAAACAATTCACTATTACTAGAAACTATGCACTATGCAGTGCCCTGTTGTCCAACCTTAAAAGAAAATTTCTGGCCTCTGGAGCTGGAAAAACTCAACAAATGACAAAAATTCTCAAAAATTTGAAAAAAATTGCAAAAATTAATATCATTTTGCGTGTTTGTGTTTGTATTACCAAAACATATAGATCATTAAATCGTCATAACATTTAATTTTGTCTCGCAAAAGGCCTTCATCAACTTTTAATAACTTCAATCTAAGATTAATCAAACAAAACTAAAAAAAATCACAAAAAAAACGTGAAAAATTGCAACATTTTGAGCCCAAAAACTCCTAATAATGACTTTTTAACCTTAAATTAAGGTCATCCCAGAAGCTGCACCACTCTAAGCACTTGACAGACTACTAAAGATCACTTTGGGCCTCTAATGAAACTTAATGCCCGCTGAGGTTTACCTGTTTATCCCGTTTTGAAAGATCAAAGTCAATGAAAAATGTGTGAACACATCTTGAAAAAAAACACAGCGTCCCAATACAATTCAAATTCTTTGAATTGTAAAAAAAACAAGAGAAGGCCAATAATAGCCCCAGCTACCGCTGTGCGGCTATTAAAAAGATCCAAAGTTCTTGTTTGGACAATATGACACAGTAATCATAATTTTTTCACCTGATGGTATTATCAATTCAACACGTAAGGACTAAAAAACCCACTGAGAAAAATAAAATCATCGTTTAATTTCGACGCCATTGTGTTAGGATCAACATAGCAGCTCCTCCTCACAGCTAACTCCTGATTTTGTTGTGCTTGAAAACAAATTATGATGTGAGCTCATAAATGTTCCTAGAATATCTCTGTTTTCTTTTAGTCATGTTTCAGTAAGCTATAATTTTGTGTTTTGTCGGGCTAAAAGAGAATTTTTTGTTTCAGACTCTGTGCAAGCAAGGGACATGTGTTATTAGTACCAATGATTTTCTCCACTGTTTTTAATAATAATTTCTCCTCTGTTTTTTGTATGCTCGAAAAATGAGATCCAGTTTTTCGGTGAGCGTCTTCTCTCGCAAGAGTTTAGGAGTAAACGCATAGACTGTTGGAGAAACTTTAGTCGGAAAAAAGAGAACATTTTGAGGAAACGTTTTTTTTGTTACAACCAAATCTGTTTTTTGGATTATATGACAACGCTACATTATAATGAATGCCTTTCTTTAACAATAGTGGAAAAACAGCAGTCGTTAGTATGCAAATTTGCATGATTTTTTCAACCAATTAAAAAGATTAAAAAAAATGCGTGAAAATACTTGAAACTATTGTAAAAGAAACAGTTGAACGGCTAAACTGTCGACGATAGAAAATATTAATTTTCGGGTCTTTCCCGTTATAACTCTAAACAATATTTAGCCCCCATTTTGAATAATAACTTATAGTAATTAGGGAGCCCTTGAGAATTGCGTATATTTCATTTGGCCACTAAGGTGGGGGGGGGGGGGGGGCACAAACTGAAAATAAAATAGTAAACGTACACGTACAATGTCAACTTATTTGAGAATTTTACAAACCATTTTCAGTATTTGGTGCCAATATCTGCACGTGAGAAATATTCTTGGGAATCTTGAAGAAAATGTGGACCTCTTGAACTCCTGGAACGTCCACATTCTTGGAGCTTATTTGAAAGCATTTATCAGTGGTTGCTTCGTCTAAACCGTCGATTATGAACCCGATTGAGTCATTCCAAGATTGTTCGAAACCAGAGAAAACAATTTTGTCTATTGAAAGAATTATACGTCCAATTGGTGACACTAAAATATATCAAATGAACAATTTTAGACTTCTGGCCCCACTCCCAAAATTTTTCTAAGACCCTCCACATCCATTTGTAAATTATGAGATTATGGGGGGGGTGAACGGGTAGGATGGGGTGCTTGGGGTAGGAAGGGTTTGACGGGTTGATGTCTTCGTTCAAAATGACGTATGAAAATAGCAATACGTACCCAAATAATTATCCCGTGCGATAACACCCAGCACAAAAAAGTGACTTATGAGCCCGTTTCGCTCTTTTATGGAAAAATTATGGGGGGGGGTTTAGAAAGGTAATCGAAATCCTATTTGAAATACTCTATCCTAAGTAGTAACTTTTACACCATGGAAGATCGAGGGGGGTTGTCCCATGTAAGAGATAGGGTTGTCCTGAGGACAACCCAACCTTTTGCATGGGATAGGACAACCCAACCTTTTGCATTGGCAAGGACAGCCCAACCCGATACATGCGCTATGACAACTCAACCTTTTGCATGGGATAGGACAACCCAACCTTTTGCATTGGCAAGGAGAACCCAACCCGATACATGCGCTATGACAACCCAACCTTTTGCATGGGATAGGACAACCCAACCTTTTGCATTGGCAAGGACAGCCCAACCCGATACATGCGCTATGACAACTCAACCTTTTGCATGGGATAGGACAACCCAACCTTTTGCATTGGCAAGGAGAACCCAACCCGATACATGCGCTATGACAACCCAACCTTTTGCATGGGATAGGACAACCCAACCTTTTGCATTGGCAAGGAGAACCCAACCCGATACATGCGCTATGACAACCCAACCTTTCGCATGGGATAGGACAACCCAACCTTTTACATGCAGGGACAGCCATAACTTTTACATGCACAGACAGCCGAAATATTATCCAAACATTTCCCCCCTCCTTTGAGGGAATTATTGTTTCTTATCAAAGAGTGAAATATTTAGACTTATAAGAAAGACTGGATATAAACTGTGAATTTACTCTAGAAACAAACCACGCAATTTGCTCAAATCCAGCAATTGAAATTTAGCTAAACAACACAAACTTGGGTTGAGAAATTGAACGAAAACTTACCACAAAATCTGTACAATCGAAAGGTTACAAATCACGATAGAAAGCGTTGTTTCTGTAACCAGTGTTTAGCGCCGGTAGGTTACCGTTTTAAAATGGGTTTTGAACAAAAGTTGAGCCATTTTTAACGAAAATTTACAAAAAAATTAGCAAGAAATGAAGGAAAAAATACAAATATTCAAATCTTTTCAATTATTATAGGAAATATGTATACAAATGGGGATATAATAGAGTAGGGTAAACAGTTTTAAATGAAATATAAGACATAAAACACATTTCTTAACAGTTAGAGACGTTAAAATAAGACTAAGAATTGCTGTTTTTAGGTGCGTCGCACCCTTTTACGCGGTGGTATTGCTTCTTCCTCCTCCGAATCGGTTATTTCCCTTCCGTCCTCAGATTCAACAGCTTCATAATCTATGAATGGACAATTGATTGCAGATTCGTCGTCAATTACGGCCTCGAAATCGACATTATCGTCACTATCCAAGTCTGATTCGTTTATTATTCGGTTGAATCCAGGATCAGGTGGCTCCCAACTTTCGAGGACGGGATCGGTTGGCTGTCAACTTTCAGTGGAGGCAGGGAGCGTGCTGTCCGACTCATTATCACTTTCCCATTCTTCCGCAAACAGATCTTCGTTTTCATCGTGTGTCGGCGCATCCCACTCTGGATCAGTTTCAAGATCAGGGGCTTCAATTGCGTCGGCATGACCGTACGGCAAAGTTTTTATACCGCCCTCAAGAACAAAAGGTTTGTCATCGAAGGGACTCAGGGACAGTTTATTGATTGAAACAGTCTGTAGAACGTAACAGTCTGATACAATTTTGTTGTTCGGTGTTCGTAGCGTGGATGACAGGAACAGAGCGTCTTTGTATTTCTGGTGCGTTAATTGTTCCCTGACAGCTCTGGTAACACCTTTTGCAGAGATTTTTCGGGAATCTAAATACAAAAACAATTACGAGAAAGGTTTTACAAAGAAATGCTCCTCTGCTTGCTTCTCTTAAAGTTTAGTGTGATGTATGTGTGATAATGACTAACCATGATAATACCAATGTTATAAATGAACATAAATCTGTTTTACTTGTTGAAGTTATTGAATATAACTTCGGCTTCAACGAAATAAACTCGTCGATGAGTTTTCCGGCGAATTCATCTTTGTATCTGAGAACGACAAGTTTTTGTTGTTGTTGAAAAGTTGATGCTCCTCAGGGTAATTTGAAAAGTCAAACTCCGACAAACTATTGGGTTTTGCTGCTAATTCCTTGTAGAAATCGTCACATCGAATTTTATATAACAGACTGTCTGTGTCCGAATATAGCAGGCGACAATCAAAATGCGGCTTCATTATGTTATAGTGAAACCTATACATCTGCAATTTAGCTGATTCTAGAATTGTTGCGCCAACAATTGTTGGCTTATCCCAATAGATTCTCTTTGGGTCGTGCGTGATAGCAGCTAAGTTTTCACCGAAAATTTTGAATGTCTTGAAGGGAAAACGTGAGACATTCTGGAGCTCTTGATCTGCATTCTGCGCTAAGGTGGGTTTCATTCTTCTTCTTTTTGACTCACAGGTTTTACCATAAGCGCTATTGTT
This sequence comes from Convolutriloba macropyga, assembly GCF_964194025.1. NCBI lineage: Eukaryota > Metazoa > Xenacoelomorpha > Acoela > Convolutidae > Convolutriloba > Convolutriloba macropyga. The sequence goes on from NC_134482.1 coordinate 48,274,485, forward strand.
CATCAGTTTGAACAAATTTTCTTCGAATTTGTTCCTCGCGGTCTGTCTTTTTTCCGTGTTCAGTCTAATATATGGCTCCATTCAGTTTTCTTGCGCAAATTGGAGCACGCGATGTATTCTTTCGACAATCAGCCCCAGTTGTAAATAAAGCTGAAGATTCCTGTAATGGAGGGTGTAACGTTTTTTGTCCGTAACGGTTTGAAGTAACTTGGGGACAGATGACTGCGGCATATTGAAATTGAAATTCAACTCTCTCTGGTAAGTGCTCAACAACTCATCAGGTACTATTTTCTTTGTTGGCGCGAGAGGTAAATCACAATGGAGGTCTCGTATGTTGTGTGGGTATGTCAAATCTACTTCACGGATGTAACGTATGGGAGAATCAGTTGGTGTATTGAGTACCTGCTCGAGTGGGACTTCCACCAGCAAAAAGTCACCAACGGGTAGATGCTCTGTTTTCATGATACCACCATACAAGTTGTTAGCATCTACCATGAAACCAAAAGTCGACTCGAGCGCACTGTCATAATTCTCCATGTACTAGTTGTTCGCCTTGAAGTAAAGTTCATCGTACACCGAGGCAAGACCTCCTCTAATCATGTTTTCAACGGTTTCCAGATGTTCTTTATTTGTCAGCAATTGAATATTGGCCCGGCAAATTTTGAGAAATGCATCACCAGCGAGGTTTGAGGCACTGTAGTGGTGTGCACAGTCCAGTCCATATGTGTTCATACACTGTCCTCAAAACTCCGCAAACAGGCACGCAAGCAAAAGTGTATCGCACTTCAGATATAAGTTATAATAGTCTTCAAGGTTATGACATTGGAAACTATCAAAAACAGTTTTTGCTTTTTGTAGTTCTTCTTCTGTAATTTTCAATTGTCCGTTGTCTAAGCTGTTTTTCCACTTTCCGAGTTTTGTTTTTGCGAACTTTGAGCGGTCAGTCATGTACGAGTAGGGGTATATTCCTTTCTCTTTAATCAAATTTAGAGCATCAACTGACTGATCGCTATCGAACATGGAATCGAAAATTGCGAAAACCAAAGCGGGTAGGTTAGCAACTAACTTTTCAAGGGATGTAGTTAAAAACTTGAAAGAATCGATGAAGCGTAAATATTCGTAAATTTTTTTGATTTTTCCATCCCTCCCCGTGACTGTTTTGATTAGGACGCCGAACGTCATCGATATATAATTCTCATCTGTAGATGGGATGACGCTGACTGTTGTTGATGGTTCAATTTCTCGAAGTGCCCAGCATACGTGGTGAAGGTTATAGTTAGCGATGTTGTGACCAATTACGGGAGTGAAACTGATTATGCGTCTTATCCAGTTGCACTTTTCATGTGCAAAACCAAGGAAATCCCCGCGGTGGTGGCAAAGGTCCAAAACTTTTGTATCTTGGGGTCCAAACGGTTCTTCACAAATCCAACACTCAACTGTACTACTTCGATTTGACACTTGTTGTCCCAAATATACTGGAAATCGTCTCTTTGCATAGTATACTTCTCGCGCCATCTCATGTAGTTTTTTAATCAAGTTTGTCATGCAGTTGTCGGAGCAATCGATAACGAATTCTTTTGGTGTTAAAAAACCGTTCTCAATCAAAGTCAGAGCAAAGCCGGAGGGTATGTGTTGTTCGATAACTTCAGTTGAAGATACGCCCGGATTAACTGGACAAGATGAGACTGGCATTAGAAACGACTCAAAGTCAAAGTAAATAGTGAATGGAGCAAACCATCGCGCCATGAAATTTTTGAACCGGAAACAATTTTTATCATCGCCGGTCATCTTTATTGTTGCTGGTTCATGGTTTCGACATGCATCATCGTGAACTCGATGTTGCTCTTCAGAGTGGGAAAAAGCAAAACAGTTCCTGCAAAGACGCAAGTTGCTTGTGAACTGTTTCTCCTACGCAGTGCATACCAGAGTAATGAGGTTTTTGATAAGAACATAATGATGTACATCTTCGTTGAACAGGAGCAGAAGATCCATCGTTGGTTCAATGTTCTTGTTATTAGAAACGTACATAGGAAGGAGGCTTCCTTTTGATAATTGAAACACGTTGACCTGCACGTCATTCATGATTTCGAACTGATGTATATCGTGAAAGCCCATTGGAATAGAAAACTCACCTCGGGGTTTGGTAGCCTCAGGTTTCTTGTATGTAGCCGGTTTAGTCAATTGTGTTCTAATGTCTCGGGAAGGGTCAGCTAAGTTTGGTCCGTGCAGTTCATGGTACCAAGCGGTGTAGCAGTAGTTGAAACATTCGAAATCATCATGGTTGCGTATATTCAGTAAATACCGTTGATTACGAAGACAGAGGGGCAGCTCAATAAAAGATGAACAACGTATTGGCGAAAATTTAGCGAATTTTAAATCAAACCACAGAATTTTTTGAAGAATCAACCACTTCCATTAGATGCGCACACAAAGAGAACAGAGAGCATCCTTTCCACCATGTGAAAAAACGTTTCATTAGACAATCGATGATAAACAGGTGTCATTACAGAATTGGCGTAGATATCAATATCCGATGCTTCTCCGTTGTCACGCGCTTCTTTATCAAGTGATAGTTTTGCGCTGAAATGAACTTTTTGTGGACCTTCGTTCAATGTTTTTTGTTCTATAATGTCATTAATTTCATCTCTCTGAGTAGTCATGAAATCGAGAAGGCCAACTGTGTTAATACTATCTACAATACAATAAGACTGTGGACTCTTTCTGAAGGCCGACTCTGTGAGGGTACCTCGTTGTTGTTGTTGCTGTTGTTGTTGTTGTTGTTGTTGCTGCTGCTGCTGTTGTTGTTGTTGTTGTTGTTGTTGTAGTTGATCTCCATGTTGATGCACAATTGAGTTGATCACTCTCGAATTGTCATGAACAGGTAACACTTGTTGTTTTCTGATGTGTTCGTTGAACAAGTTTTTGTCGCTGAAAGCAAGATTACAATAATGACAAAGATTTGTAAATCTGCTATGGCAGTCAGAGAGTTGACTTTGAATTTCAGATAATTGACGGCGAGTAACTTGACAAATTGAATAGCGGTATACGGGTATACCTTTCTCGTCAGCATGAACAATGCGTTCATGACGAGCACGGATACTTTTGTTGCTGTAAACGTTGTCACAAAAGTTACACTTTTCTGGCGTTTTCAAGATAATTTTGAACAAATGGTTTAGCAATGCAAGAGTTCTCAAATATTATTGGTTTCAATCTTAATTTACTGTTATGCTGTGCAAAGGTTGAAAGTTTGCGCGCGCAAGTTTGAATTTGATATTAGCCAATCAAATTGAAGTAAACTTGAAAGCGCGCCGAAAATCAAATTCAAACTTAAAAATGACTATCACTCAGTCAAAGCAGAGACAGAGGTTAAACAACCAAAAAATAGTTTAAAAGGCATGCGGATTGAATATTCCTATCACTTTTATGCTTTTATTATACAATTAAAAATAACTTTGGTAAATGTTGAAAATTTTGAATTTGATAAAAGTCTTGTTTCATGTGTTGGAAGCATGCATGCTAGGAAGCACATGAAGGCATCTACACTACGGGTCTATATTAAGGTATATCATGCAAGAAAATAAATCCTGGAAAAAAACAACACTCTTAAAAAACATCAGTTGAAACTGCATCGAAAGCTGAGTTTTTTTTAAGTGAATTTGACCTCTAAATGAAGGACTTTACCAGGTGTCCATTTGTTGACAAATTTGACTGAGAACCACAGGAGGACCTCTTTGTTGATAGAGTGTTACTGTATAAAACTTTTGTGGAAACAATTGAAAGATAAAATCACTTTTTTTAATTTTTTCAATTTTTTTGATCAAAATGATTAAGGGGATTAGGCTTTTTCTCCAAGAACAAAGAAAAAGGTTATACGTAGGTTAATTCATCAGCAGGTTCCCGTTACAGAAAAACTTTTGTTTAGTAAAAAATGCCTCCTTCACGTTAGAAAATAGAATTTTTTCACTTTTAGGGATTAAGAGGGATTAAGTAAAATAACAAAAAAAATGCAAAAAAAACCATGTTGCAGTAACTTTTTAACCTGGAGCTTCCAAGATCTTTGATAGCCGAGACAATTGTCCGTCGTATGAGCCTATCCCCGTTCGTTTGAGATAAATTTTTCTTTGCTTTTGGATCAATACAAAAAATATTTTGTTGTTTTTGTAAAAATTGTTGAAAAAAAGACTGTTTTTGATAGGAAGGTGGTACCTGTTACTGCGATCAATAGCATACTACTCATTGATATTATTGCTAAGTTACTCTCGTTTTCGAAGATCAAGAGTTTCGGCTGATATAAAGCAAAAAAAGTTTTTTTGAGTTCAAGAAAAAACGATGAAAATATATATGCAAAACAATACAAAATTGAAGGTTTTAAACTTTTGTTTACTAAAAACAGTAAATTAACACCGGAACAATCTCACTAGAATGTCAATGCTGGCAAAAACTCTTTGTTTTACCACAAAATCACCAGAGTGACAATTTTAGTTGTTAACAACATTTTCTTGAATTTTGGATTCGCCCATAATATTCGAAATTTTTTTTGCAACATTTTAATCCAAACAAGAACTTTTCACTGCAAAACTAGTTGGAGCAAAGGTATTGTTTGGTTTCCTGATTAATTGTCGTTCTTTCTCTTAACATTTATCGTTTGCGTGAAATACTTTAATTTTCAAAATATTTCAAATAATTTCATTTTTTTCAAGAATGATTTTTCGAACCAACATTAAAAAATTAAATAGACAAGTCTAATAACTGAAGAGCGGTAGAAATTTGCAAGATGGTTTAATGAACTTGTTCAAACAAGTTCGATTTCAACAAAGTGCAGTGTTCATGTGGGACATGATCGAACTTGTTCAATTCATTATGAAAAGGTTGAAGGTTTTTATTGTGAATTAAGTCTATATCAAAAATTGTACAAAGCCAATCAGCACAATTGAACGAATGATAGATACACAACTGTTGAGCAATCTAAAGCACGCATATAATAATATTTTCAGTTTAAGTGTTAAATATCAAAGATATCCATCAAGTTGTTTTCTGGTCTTCGTTTTTTAGGAGCCGCACAAACTTTAGGAGCCGCACGTTTCAAATAGAGCTGAATTCGGTTGCTGTGGTGTATGAAAGCTTGTCCCGGATAGATTGCTCCAGTCGAAATCTTGATTTCCGTTGCAAAACTTGTGTTGATAACTTTTACTGATTTCCGCAAACAGTGATGGGCTAGGAGTCGGTGTAACTGTCGGACTAGGGTCGACTGCAAGCGTCACTGGCTCACTTGTGTGAGTTTGACTGAGCGGAGAATCGGGCGCAGACTTGAGTTCCCACATATCAGCTAACTCCTCGCACGCCCGATAAACCCCGAGTTGGTTTTCACAAAGTGGAACACACTCAAAATCGTAGCGATAGAATATCCTCCGCACTTCGTCTTTCAAGGTGACAACATCGTGATTTTCGAAAGCAGGTATACTTTTGGGAGGCAGGAACCCACCCGAAGTAATAATGCTGCTCTCAGAAGGCTCCGTTTTGTTAGGTAGAGCCTCAATTGCATTGGTAAAGAGTTTTGGAATTAGACAACGCTGGTATACTGTCCAAACATCGCCATTTTTTTTCTGTTGAATCAAGACGACAAAGTTCCCGTACAATGTCTGATAAACAAAAGTTTTGTTCTCGAGAAATTGCAGATTCAGAAAGAATTTTTACAGACATTATAACAATCAAAATATAACGGAACACTAGTTTCAAGTAGAGATCGAATTTACAACTGTTTAGAAAGAGGAACCAAAGGGTTTCAAGTAGAGATTGAAATTACAACTGTTTAGCAAGAGGAACCAAAAGAAATTAATGCTTTAATTTTTGAGGGGAAAATACGTAAAGGTTTTAACACACCACTTATCTAGGATCACATTTGTTTTTAATTTCTACTTTAATAATATAACAACCAAGTTAACTTAGGTTAACTCTGATTTGCATTTCTTATCTTGGATAACATCTGTTTGAATTTTCCTGCACGTTCCCCCTCATTTCGACGTGTGTTTTGAGTAACGTCACAACTAGGTCACATCTGTTTTTAATTTTCATGTGTTATAACGGGCCACCAACCAATTTGAATTACATTGGTCTCAATTCTTATCGATGTTAACATCTGTTTTGAGTTTTCTGTACGCGATTACTTTAAATTCATATGAAATTCAACCTGTGTTTTTTTTAATGTCACGACTAGGTTCACATCCGTTTTTGATTTTCAGGTTTTGTGGTAGAATGGACCACCAACTATTTTTACACATTTCAGTAGGGAAACCATAACTAAGGTCACATCTGAAATTAATTATACAATCCAAAGTGATTGCAACAGACAGAGTCAAGTACGCCATAGGTGTACTTGATTCTGTATTCACATGTCAGCAGGATTTAAATAGACAAAATGACCACACTGATTTAATCCCAAATTGCCGCCGCCATTAGTTTGAATCTTTACACATTAGAATACTTGAAAGTGATAAAAACAATTTGCACACTATGCCCTTCACTTCCAGTAGATGCAGAGTCACGTCACTTCACAAGATACTGAGTTTGGAGATTGCTATTTTGATATTTCCAAAACTGATAATCGTTTAATAAGGGCAAAGCTGAAAACTTATGAAAGGACAGGAACGTATGTGTTTCTGAAACTGTTTAAAAAGACAGCAGAAGAATACGAGTTTGAACAGAGAATTTCGTTAACTCTGCAAGAATTTGGGAACTTGGTCAAAACGGCAGAGAACATACTTGAATCAGAAGAAAAGTCAGCAAAAGACTGTTCGAAAAAACCGCCACACAATAAAAGGCCTAAACTTCAACACGAGAGCAAGGATGGTGGAAGCAATGTATGAACGTTCTCCAAGTTAATTCAAACAATTTCAGAAACAATTTAAATTCAAAATTGTTGATCAAAAGCCAACAGACATTACGAGTTTGGTTAATTATGCAGTTTGTCCTCACTTTGAATCTGAGGTTTGCCAAATAGCAACTACCCATTTTCACCTTTTGATTGATAGTTCAACTGATATTGGGCCTACAAAGCAAAACAAATCATTTGCTGTCCCCTGTCCTTTCACAACTTTCAAACACCTATTTTCAAATTCTTCAATTCTGGAAATAACGGAGACGTATTTAAAAAGTTGAAGTTAACCGTTGACTTCAATGACAAAACAGGAGAACAAATTGACCCAGCAACGGTTCACAAGCGTCTTCCAATTTCAAACAAAGCAAAGATGTTGACAACGACAAAAACGTCAGCAACGAAATCTACAGGAATGGCACAGAAAACAATCCACAATGCCATCTCAACAGCAACCGGCCATGAACAAACTGAAACTGACCAAATTTGTACAGAAACTTTAAAACGAGTTGAAAACATTTTAAATGGTCCCCATTCTGGTGCTTTTTGTAAGGTTATGGACATATTTGTGAGTGGTTATGGAAAATTAGATATTGATTCTGAGTTACTCTTTGTTCGTCTCGTATTTGAAGAAATAATTAAATTTTGAAAACAATATTTTATTCAACAGATATTAAAACATCATATGAAAAGCAAAGCGAAGCAATTGAACATCATTAATTTTTACAATTTCTTTTTTACTAAAAATAACATGCGCAATATAAATACAAAAAAGTCCAAACAGTTCTGAGTTTTGACTCTGAATTGGTTGATGTTCGAGAAATTGACATATTTGTGCATTAGTGTCAAATAGTCGGTGATATAGGTCTCTATAGGCAATAATCGATTGTCCCAAGGGGTCTGCAAAGATAATTTTATTGTTTAGATTACATAGAAGAAGCCAGTGTGTACAGGGCTGTTCAAGGTTGAAGCATTTACGATGAGAAAACTATTTTTGCGGACTTTTTGCGGAAAGTTGTCGGCAGCGAATACACCACGAAATTTGTATTTCAGATTTCTACGTTTTTGAATGAGGTCATTGATATAATTCTCATCCATTAGTTGCTTAAAATGTAATTTTTTGAAACCCGGCGTGCAGAATCCACACAAATGGTGCTAGCTATTTCGCCAATAATGAATAATTCAATATTGTTGGGCAAGACAGCCGAAAATTTCAGGTCGATCGAACTTGAACAATTTGTTAGCTCGGGATGAATAAAATCGTGAGAAGCTTGTTGAGTACTGGTCAAATCAAAAACCATGAAAAATGGTTTGGGTAGTCTGTCAAACTTATACCATGACCATTGTCAATATAGGCTAAGTCTGATATTGTATTGAAGTAAAGACGCTAATCATCATTTGTTGATATTGGACTAACTGCGACTGGCATTCCATTTCGACAGATATAAATCTGTTCCAAATCAAATTTTTGGAAAAGAAATGGATTCTGTCTATTGTTACCGAGAAAAACTTCGTTGGTGTTCAGACATAAAGCCAATCTTCGGATTGGTTCCCTGGCAAATATGTTTTCTTGTTTCCAGCTGTGAAGACCAGTAGAAGCCAAAAATGTTTTTGTAAGGGTTTAAGGTATGGATAGGAATCCGGGCTAGTAAGCAATATTTTTTCAATGGCCGACACAACGTCATCGTTCAAAGTCATCTTGCGCACACACAAATTTTTGCTTCCAAATTTTTCACTTTATAATGCTTAGCAGCATCATCTGACATAATAACAAAGTCATCAATTGATCTTCGAAAAGCAATCCGAAGAGTTACACCACTCATTAGATGCCTGTCACATGTGAAAAGTCGACTGCATCCACTCCGTAAAACGTGCATTCATTTGACTGTCTGACTAAAGATCTTCTTCTATTTACTTCAGTAGTTGATAAGGTTCTAGGGTTTTCCTCATACGAGTAGCTTTGACAAGCTAACCAAGTGATTTTTGCGTCTTTGTTGTGTGAAAGTTCAGTCTCAATAAAACTTTTGTGAGCATAATTTCCATTTGCATTTGATATTTTTAGCCCGTTGTCTGACACTGTGCAGTCAGAGAACAGTGAATGCAGTACATTATTGCAAAAGTATGGAGCGCCAGTTTTAGTCACATCTGCAGCAGCAGAACCGTCTTTTTTTAAATTTTCTTTGGACGATTGAACAATTTTACATTTGACTTCCAGGAATATTTTTTGTAAGTCAATAAAGTTATTTCTATCGCCAGCGACTTCAAGTTCTAACATTGGACCGTTGGGGCTATAAACCGGGCCCAGTTTTTGACAAAAACTTCCATCAAATGTTACTAAGAAGGATGGTTTTTCAAACAGATCGAGGGAACTGTGAGTTGCCTCAGTTGGTAATAAATTAGCGATCATATTTCAGCTTTGCAAAAAAATCTGATCGACTTCTTTTTGGAGCTCTTGACGTTGAAATGAACAAGTTTTTGCGCTTTTTTGTTAACTTATTTGAACGGCTTCCAATTTGTTTCCTTGGTAGTTGTTGGAGTTGTCGCGCTCGTCCTCTTGTCTGTTTTTTGATGGTGTTTGAGACTGTGTTTTTCAAGGCCTGTTTTGGTGACTTTTTCTTTGAGACTAAATCTACAATTTCGGGAACACCCTGTTTTAAAAGCTCTCTCGCGATACGTTTTGCAGTCGGTAGAATAAAGCGTCAAGCCAATGGTAAAGCAACGCGTTCAATTCCCGCAGCTAAACACCCAAACCCACTTCCCCTTTGTCTATAGTGTCCGGAGAAATGCGGCAATGACGTTACCTGATTGGGATAATAGGAATCCATGCTAGTCAGAAAACTTTTTGAATTGTATAGTTAAAATAACTTTACTTGTTCCCGAAAAAGGAACTAATTGTCCTGTCACAGTGCGAAGCTCAATTGAAATTGATTGTATAGTGTTTGATAACAGTTTTTTATAGTCTAAATTTGAAAAAAAAAAACAATTCGATGTGTTGGTTCAAGTTCACACACGCTACCGTTTTTCAGACGTTGTTTTGAATCAATGACACGCAATGACGGAGCTCTTGCGTCACCCACATACTGATACTCAATAATGTTTGTGTAAATGAATATTAGGTGCTTTCCCGCGCATAGTTCAGCAGGGAATTCTCCAAAGTATGCTTCACACTCTTCATTAATTTATTTGTCTCATCTGTCTCATCACTCTTCATTAATTTATTTGATGTAAATGTACCCATTTTGTAACCAATGGGTACACGACGTCCGTCTGGAATTCCTGTAAAGCCCACAGTGCTAGTTATTTCCTCACTAGGAAAAGTGATTCCTTCATATTTACCAAAAATTATTTCGTATTTTCCAGTACTCTTGATTTCTCGAAACGAAAAATTGGGTAGTCCAACTGTTCGCTTGATAGTAACAAGAAGTTGATTAACATTGTCAAAATTGCCAGTCATGAAGGAAAGTTTTTCTCCATTGTAAGGCCGATTAATGACATTAGCATCAGACGAAATTTTCCGCGAATCTTCATATCCCTTAAGACTGTATGCTATTAAATCTCCATTCAAGACGTGCTCAATTTTGTTGGAAAAATTATTCTACCCTCCAGTCACCAGAGAGTTGAATTTCATCATTGAAAAAATTGCGAAAAGAAGCCAGAGTGTTTGACCTAAATATTTGCATAGAAGCTGATGAAATAACATGCACAGTGAACTCATCGTCAAAACGATTTCTACTCATTTTCTTATTTCCGTTCGCGAACAAGCTGCAATTCCGATTGATAAAAATATCCTTCTATTTTTTCTTTGCTTGCATCAATGATTGAATATGATGGCGGAAATAATGTCGGAATATCTGTTATCTCAAAAACTTCGTCAGTAAATGATTGTTCGCAGCACTTTCTGAAAGCTTTGTCTTTTTTGACAGTTCTAACAAAATCTGCAACAAAGAAGCGAGGTTTTTGAGAAACAGTTGTTTCAGCGCTCAAGGACACAAGCCGTAGTACGTCATTTTTTGTGGCTTTGTTTGGTGCAAGTTTAGTTGTCCGGTTAACACGTGAGTTGATTGTTTTCACAAAGTCGTCTAATTTGCCAATGTGGGAATAAGTCCATTTTTCTTCAAGGTACCTATCGATGATATTTTTTAGTGAACGAATATTCCGTTCGGCAAAAACAGACATTTTTTCACTAAAAGTGCTCTACAAATGAATTGCTCGTGAGTTGCACAATCTTTTGAAAGCTCCGAGAAATTCTGTTCCATCATCAACCCATACTTTCTCGGGTTGTATATGTTTGATTATTTTTTTGAATGCATCAGCTACTTCTGTTGCATATTTTGTCTTCATTTGCTCTACTCTAAGTATCGTGACAGACAATCAACTGCTACCAAATGGTACTTGAAATCGCGATTGTATTTTGCAAGGTTGTCAACGTGTGCTAAATCCAATGACCAAATTTCATTGATATCTTTCACAATCACTTTAAATCTGGGAAATTGCATTCGAATCGAGCATTATTTTGTGAAGGGCGGCTAAGTATCTAAATAAGTTTTGACTTTTGTTAATGACAGTTTGCTCTGTTCTTGTAATCGTTTTGAGCTTCCAAACGATGCAGGACGTCTTGAGTAGAGTTCAATATTGTTGGGCAAGGCAGCCAAAAATTTTAGCTCGATCGAAATTGAGCAATTTGTTAGCTCGGGATGAATAAAATTGTGAGAAACTTGTTGAGTGCTGGTCAAATAAAAATCCATAATAAAATGGTTTGGGTAGTCTGTCAAACTTATACCATGACCATTGTCAATATAGGCTAAGTCTGATATTGTATTGAAGTAAAGACGCTTATCATCATTTGTTGATATTGGACTATCTGCGTTTGGCATTCCATTTCGATAGATATAAATCTGTTCCAAATCAAATTTTCGGAAAAGAAATGGATTCTGTCTATTGTTACCGAGAAAAGCTTCGTTGGTGTTCAGACATAAAGCCAATCTTCGGATTGGTTCCCTGGCAAATATGTCTTCTTGTTTTCAGCTGTGAAGACCAGTAGAAGCCAAAAATGTTTTTTTTAAGGGATTAAGGTATGAACAGGAATCCGGGCTAGTAAGCAATGTTTTTTCAGTGGCCGACACAACGTCATCGTTCAAAGTCATCTTGCGCACACACAAATTTTTGCTTCCACATTTTTCACTTTATAATGCTTAGCAGCATCATCTGACATAATAACAAAGTCATCAATTGATCTTCGAAAAGCAATCCGAAGAGTTACACCACTCATTGGATGCCTGTCACATGTGAAAAGGTCGACTGCAACCATTCCGTAAAACGTGCATTCATTTGACTGTCTGACTAAAGATTTTTTTCTATTTACTTCAGTAGTTGATAAGGTTCCAGGGTTTTCCTCATACGAGTAGCTTTGACAAGCTAACCAAGTGATTTTTGCGTCTTTGTTGTGTGAAAATTCAGTCTCAATAAAACTTTTGTGAGCATAATTTTTCATTTGCATTTGATATTTTTAGTCCGTTGGCTGACACTGTGCAGTCAGAGAACAGTGAATGCAGCACATTATTGAAAAAGTATGGAGCTTCAGTTCTAGTCACATCTGCAGCAGCGGTACCGTCTTTTTTTAAATTTTCTTTGGACGACTGAACAATTTTACATTTGACTTCCAGGAATATTTTTTGTAAGTCAATAAAGTTATTTCAATCGCCAGCGACTTCAAATTCCAACATTGGACCGTTGGGGCTATAAACCGGTCCCAGTTTTTGACAAAAACTTCCATCAAATGTGACTAAGAGGTATGGTTTTTCAAACAGATCGAGGGAACTGTGAGTTGCCTCAGTTGGTAAAAAATTAGCGATCATGTTTCAGCTTTGCAAAAAAATCTGATCGACTTCTTTTTGGTGCGCTTGACGTTGAAATGAGCAAGTTTTTGCGCTTTTTTGTTAACTTATTTGAACGGCTTCCAATTTGTTTCCTTGGTAGTTGTTGGAGTTGTCGCGCTCGTCCTCTTGTCTGTTTTTTGATGGTGTTTGAGACTGTGTTTTTCAGGGCCTGTTTTGGTGACTTTTTCTTTGAGACTACATCTACAATTTCGGGAACACCCTGTTTTAAAAGCTCTCTCCCGATACGTTTTGCAGTCGGTAGAATAAAGCGTCAAGCCAATGGTAAAGCAACGCGTTCAATTCCCGCAGCTAAACACCCAAACCCACTTCCCCTTTGTCTATAGTGTCCGGAAAAATGCGGCAATGACGTTACCTGATTGGCATAATAGGAATCCATGCTAATCAGAAAACTTTTTGAATTGTAAACTTAAAATAACTTTACTTGTTCCCGAAAAAGGAACTAATTGTCCTGTCTCAGTGCGAAGCTCAATTGAATTTGATTGTATAGTGTTTGATAACAGTTTTTCATAGTCTAAATTTGAAAAAAAAACAATTCGATGTGTTGGTTCAAGTTTCTTACACGCTACCGTTTTTGAGACGTTGTTTTGAATCAATGACACGCAATAACGGAGCTCTTGCGTCACCCACATACTGATACTTAAAAATGTTTATTTAAATGAATTTTAGATGCATTCCCGCGCATAGTTCAGCAGGGAATTCTCCAAAGTATGCTTTTGTCTCATCACTCTTCATTAGTTTATTTGATGTAACTGTACCCATTTTGTAACCAATGTGTACACCGCGTCCATCTGGAACTCCTGTAAAGCCCACAACGCTAGGTATTTCATCACTATGAAAAGTGATTCCTTCATATTTACCAAAAAATTATTTTGTATTTTCCAGTACTCTTGTTTTCTCGAAACGAAAAATTGGGTAGTCAAACTGATCGCTTGATAGTACCAAGAAGTTGATTAACATTGTCAAAATCGCCAGTCATGAAGGAAATTTTTTCTCCATTGTAAGGCCGAGAAATGACATTAGCATCAGACTAAATTTTCTGCGAGTCTTCATATCCCTTAAGACTGTATGCTATTAAATCTCATTCACGACGTGCTCAGTTTTTGTTGGAAAAATTATTTCACTAAAAACCACCCTCCAGTCACCAGAGAGTTGAATTTCATCATTGAAAAAATTGCGAAAAGAAGCCAGAGTGTTTGATCCAAATATTTGCATAGAAGCTGATGAAATAACATGCACAGTGAACTCATCGTCAAAACGATTTCTACTCATTTTCTTCTTTCCTTTCACGAACAAGCTGCAATTCCGATTGATAAAATTATCCTTCTATTTTTTCTTTGTTTGCATCAATGAGGGAATATGATGGCGGAAATAATGTCGGAAATCTGTTATCTCAAAAACTTTGTCAGTATATGATTGTTCGTAGCCCTTTCTGAAAGCTTTGTCTTTTTTGACAGTTCTAACAAAATCTGCAACAAAGAAGCGAGGTTTTTGAGAAACAGTTGTTTCAGCGCTCAAGGACACAAGCCGTAGTACGTCATTTTTTGAGGCTTTGTTTGGTGCAAGTTTAGTTGTCCGGTTAATACGTGAGTTGATTGTTTTCACAAAGTCGTCTAATTTGCCAATGTGGGAATAAGTCCATTTTTCTTCAAGGTACCTATCGATGATTTTTTTTAGTGAACGAATATTCCGTTCGGCAAAAACAGACATTTTTTCACTAAAAGTGCTCTACAAATGAATTGCTCGTGAGTTGCACAATCTTTTGAAAGCTCCGAGAAATTCTGTTCCATCATCAACCCATACTTTCTCGGGTTGTATATGTTTGATCATTTTTTTGAATGCATCAGCTGCTTCTGTTGCATATTTGAATATGCCTCTTGATCTATTTTCTTGGTTGGTTGTTCCAAATTATACAAAAAAAATTAAACTTGTACATCCGTGGGTGTATTGTCAACGTAAATTAGTTGGCTCTCTTCCCCAATAGTGATTTGGTTTGATTGAAGAATGAAATCAAGTACTATTTCCGCACGTTTGATTCAAAGACTTTCTTTTAATATAACGTTTTTCATTATCGACTCAAATGATTCAACTGTTGGTTTTTGTGTGACAATTGGATTCATTTCACTGTCATCACCAGAAGCCTCCATTTTTTCCTGCTCTTCAAAGTTGGTTGAATCTGTTTGGACCACTCTTTCTGCTTTATCTACATCTCGTTCAATATTTGTTGGATCTGTTTGTATCA
Organism: Convolutriloba macropyga; assembly: GCF_964194025.1. Lineage (NCBI taxonomy): Eukaryota > Metazoa > Xenacoelomorpha > Acoela > Convolutidae > Convolutriloba > Convolutriloba macropyga. The sequence goes on from NC_134482.1 coordinate 48,289,492, forward strand.
CTCTATCAGTTTTTCCTACTTACTCATCATTTATGAGCTTGTTTCGTTGCATGAGTGATAACTGAATAGCTTTGTTTTTATATTGTGGGTTTTCAATAATTTCGCTCTTTTGGGTTTGCTTCGTTATAAACATACGTTTTGGAATTAGAACGAACTCTTCTGTATGCATTATGATTCCATCAAGTAGAAATAACACGAAAGACCAACCGTTTTTAACAGTTCTGATTCTCTACCAAGAATTTTTTTCTTTTCCTTCAAATCTGTTTGTTTCGATAATATTTTTCGAAATGATTCTTCGTGGGTTTCAATTAGTTTTCTGTTAATCGCAACATTACCATTGACTACGTTGAGAAAACATTCACAGAGAAATTGAATAAAGTTTTTAGAAGCTGTCTTTATCAGTTTTTTTAAGTTGATGTCGCTTTACTGAAGCATTTGCCGCAGCAGACATAGTTATCTCTGTTTCATTTGTTTAATTTGTTATTACAGCTTTCGCGGACGGTAAGTAGAAAATTGATCGTCCTGGAGGCACAATGTTTGAGCAGTATCGTAAAACATCCGACGTCTTTGGGTGTAAATCAATTAATAAATGACCAAAAGGCTGTTTGGTCGCTAGCTCGTAACTTTCTTTAAGAAATTGTGTGTTGTTGAGCTGTCGACCAATTAAACCAATTTTTTGAACGTCACGTGGTGATTTGAATAAAATAATGTGTGCTGTATTCAATTCGATTGTTCTCGACCACTTGCCTTGTTGAAATAAATTGTGCTTAACGTAAATAACACTTATATTTTTTTGACGACCTGCAGTCGCAAGTTTTGAAAACTCTTTATCGTTGAAAGTTTCTTTGCATGAACTCTCAAAGACAAGAAGACAGTCTTCTAACTTTTAGAAAATTTCGAAACTTGTCAATTTTTTAAACTGTATATTCAATATTCTCTCTAAGGACTCAAACTTTGGTTGTTCGTGCTGATAGAAATAAAAAAATGATTGAAATTTAGGTGGAAAAGTGTAGTGTAAAAACATTTTAAAAACCAATTCGGTTTTGCCACACCAAGATGGACCAGACACTGCCATAAAGAGTCGATCGCTTGTTGAAACAATTTTATTCATAAATTTGGGTTTGGATGTGCGTAACCAACTGTGCAAGAGAGGAGCGAAAACCAAAATGTTGACTCCTCGCAATCCAATTGAAAAAACACCAACTTGATAAGAGATACTGTAATAAGAAAAACTATAATGAAAATTTGAGTAAAATAAACAACTTCTGATCTTGGCACTCTTGAATTGCAAAATCTCCAAGATCTCCTTTCCTGTTGATTTTCATCGAAAACTAAGTCTGTTATACCAGCCCCCGAATCTAACTGATCCGCAGTTGAACTCATTGTAAAAACGGTGTTTCAGAAAGGAATTAACAAAATAATTAAATTCTCAAATCAACATGAATATTAGTTTTGTTAGTCAACTACAAAAAAATTCATAAGTTGTTTGATGAGAGTTCTTGTCCTCTTTTTTTTGTAAGCAACTGTATAACTTGCTTTCATGCCATACTCCATCCCGTAATGCGTAACTGAATCCATACATGCTTGTTCCGCAAGCTGCTTAACTTCTTTAGGTAGATTTTCATCGTTCAGAGGCACTTGCACTGGAACTGACCGCTTCGGCATAGGTAAAGGGGTTAGATTCATTCTTTGCATTTTCTCTTTCATAGACATGATACAGTTGAAAATATTCTAAAAGTGAGAGATATTTTTTGAAGGATTCTATTTCGGCACCAGTGCAAACAACTTGCTGTTTCCTCAATACAGTTTGTCCCCGACTGTCAATTTTTTCCTCTTTGACTAGTGTAACAGTCAATTGATTTTCAGCCGCTAAGCAACTGTAAACGATCAAATTTGGAGACAAATTCACTTGGAGTACAGACGGTGCTGTCTTTTCCAATCAACGGTTGTTCATGGATCAGCCAGTAGAAGAACAATTGGGCCTTCTTCCTCGCACAATGTTTGTTTTTCTGTCGTTTTGGGCAATTTGTTGAACGCAAGTCACAAATTGGGGTCTCTCGATAGGAACTCAAATGTTCAATTTTGGGGCATAACAAATCCTCAAGGTTTGTAAATTTTCTAGGAAGCAGTTTTTGCAAAGTATCAGTTTTCTCTACACCCTTCGCATAAAAATCTGATAGAGGAAATCGAAGCGCTAGACTCTGATGAATTTGTCGTAGATAGCAATATGGGTAATCTCCCGTCTCCCAATACAAACCATGAAGATATTTTGAAACCCACTGATAAGATTTTTGTTCACTCAAAATAAGAGAATTGAATGAGTGCAGAGGTGAGAATGAAATTGTATCCGTGTAGTTATTGCAAGTTATGGCTAGTTCTTTCACAATAAAACCAAATTTTTTGCTTCGAAAGCCTTCAAAGTCATGAACAACCACTTTTGCCGTCAACATTCCAATCTATTGCATAAACGGTTTTTGAAAGTCTTTGAGTACAAATAAAAAGCAATACCAGTCACATGACCCACATATTCATTTGTGACTGGACAGGGTAGAACGTATGAATAACCGGGCCCCTTTTCACTGTACTCATAGACAAAACCACAAGCGTCGTGAATTATAGCATGCAAACGCAAAACTTTATAATTTTTGAAATAAACGTTTAACGAAGAATTGTCAATCCCAATCATTCCACCATACCGTCTCAATTTCATTACAATTTCCAAATCGAGGTCAGGATCCAAATACAAACAAGTTGCTAAAAAGTACATAAATCTTTCACCGCATTGTGAATATTCTTTTTTCACTTTCTTGTATATCTCATGAATCCTATCCAAATCCGCCGTTGCTATTGTTGTCATTGCGCATTATTTCAGAAATGGTAATTTCTAGACAGTAAGACAATCCCCTTAATCCTTTTCGGTTAAGTCGTAGTAATAACTCCTCAACGCAGGGGGAAAATGTTTGGTTAATAATTCGGCTGTCTGTGCATGTAAAAGTTATGGCTGTCCCTGCATGTAAAAGGTTGGGTTGTCCTATCCCATGCAAAAGGTTGGGTTGTCATAGCACATGTATCGGGTTGGGTTGTGTTTGCCAATGCAAAAGGTTGGGTTGTCCTATCCCATGCAAAAGGTTGGGTTGTCATAGCGCATGTATCGGGTTGGGCTGTCCTTCCCAATGCAAAAAGGTAGGGTTGTCCTCAGGACAACCCTATCTCTTACATGTGAGGACAACCCCCCTCGATCTTCCATAGTGTAAATGTAATTACTATCCTATGTATTAAGATTGCAAAAATGGAAGCAGAAAACATTTACTAACCCGAGTAAAAACACTAACTCGCACCTTAAATCTGCTAAATTTGACTATGGTAAAGACACGTCAGTGATAATAGTTTTTTTGGGTCTTCTCAACAAGCCATGCTATAACTTTCTCTGGGTCCTTACCGGAAATATGTCAAGATTTTGGCAAGATTTACCATGTTTTAATATGTTCCTTTTCAAGGTGTATCAAAATTTGGGTCACTGGGCCATTATAGCCCCCTTCAAGAGGAAATTGTACCCCTTCCATTGTGGTATTTTCATGGTAATTGCGCCGGCCAAACGTTAGTTTAACACTAGACTGGAGGTGAGGGTTATAACGGGTAAAACCATTTTCACTTACCATCAAGTCCGAATGAACTCAATTCACAAATTGTAAGAGACGCGTGGATATCATCTTCTGGTAGATTGACCTCTATCTTCAGATTTGATCCTACTTCTTCACAAAGAACGTAGTTCCAGCCCTCATTTCCCAAGAGATTGATTCCTTCAGCTCCCCCAGTGCAGTTCCGGCATAAAAATTCTCCTTCACAGACGTACAAATTGATAAATGGTACTCGAACAAAGTCTGAAAGACAAGGGACCTGGATAGTTCCCGTCAGGCTAGAATCCCAACACTAGTGAAATCATAGAAACTTCAACTTTGTGTGTGTGTGTGTGTGTGTGTGGGGGGGGGGGGGGGGGGTGGGCGTAAGTGTGTGTGTGTGTGTGTGTGTGTGTGTGTGTGTGTGTGTGTGTGTGTGGGGGGGGGGTGTGTTTGTGTGTTTGTGTGGGTGCGAGCGCTAGTTAATCAAGTTATAAAATTGATTGAAAATTATTATTATCCACTCAAGTATTTCCCTGATATGCTTACATAAAAAACTTAAAATAAAGTTTTAATAAATGGGTACAGAAGACGTTGCAAATGTCGTTTAAACCATGACTGATAAGATCAAACTCAGATTTGTTTGATTTGTGCCATGAATACTTTTTTTAATTCTCAAGAAAATTATCAAATCGAATTGATTTTCTAGGTCGTAATTAATTGAAGACAAGTTGACCATTTTCCATATACGTTTAAGCCACGCAGTGCTAAGAAAAAAGATAGCGGGAAAAGTCAATCCGGTGTTAATCCAGTAATCAGTGGACTATTAGAATTAGCGAAAGTTTAAGTACCGTTCAAGAGATACTTAAAAAAAAGTTAAATACCTAAGTTAATACCTAACCAGTTCGTAACTTACCAGATAGTTCGTCATTTCTGGTGTTGAATCCGACAGCTTTTATATAGTGTCTGTTTTTCATCTGAACAGTTACAGTTCCGACTTCTTTTGCTTTTGAATCTCGTTTAATTTCTGCGCATCTCTTGCTGTCGAAGTCACTTGTTTGGCCCAATTCATTCAGATCCATGAAAACGCCGAAATCATCTAAAGAGTCTTATAAGAGCAACTAGAAACTTGACATCCTATTCGAGGTGTCACCACTAAAAAACGCTAAAAGATGTAAGATTTCCGGTGAATTTGAATAAAAAGTTTGCGCTCTATGCAATGAATGCGATGAAAAACCGCTTTTCAGCGCTTTAAACCGCAAATCTTACAAAAATTCAGCGCTTTCACAGCATTCAACGCTAAAAGATGCGGGCGCTTTGCGGTGAAAAAATTGTGAATCACCGCTATTCACCGCTATTCTTACATTATTTTTGATCAAACCTCGACCCGGGCAGAAATTCAGGACTGTTTCCTTAACCTTGGTTAGAATATGACAATTATAATTGATATGTTTTCACTCTGTTCGTTTTATGATTCTTGTATGATCACCAGGAAATTTTAATTTCATATTCTAGACAATAAAAATGAAATCACTATCCAACCTGCTTGACAAAATTAGGGGATCACAATTGTGGCCGTTTAAGCGTCCGTTCAAAAAATGAATGAGCTTTCCATGATTTCCAAGAAATCATACTAATCATATATGACCTGGTATGATTGAGATTGTTTTTATAGCCAGCAACTCGGGGCCCCGTTATCGTGATGAAAAATGTTTATAGCTAGAGCCAGTTTTTAGATTACTTAGTGAAAAAACGTGCTTTCAATGATTCTTTTTCACAGCATTATGAAGACAAAGTTTTCGCTCTCGGGAATTATCAAAACAGATCCGAAAGTTTAAACAAGCCAAAAATGTTTTTAAATTTGGAAAGCCGACAATGCCACATTTCAAATGTCAGATAGCTTTAGTCAATTAAAATAAAGTGGTGAAAGATTTTAAGGATCATTTCCGTTTGCGCCCCCCTAGTGCGTTATACTCGCATATTTCTCGAACCGGTACACTTAACGTTCTCAGTGACTTCAAGCATAGTCACATGTCGTATACGAAAATACCCAATAAAGTGCCAAAAAATTCAAAAAAAAACTTTGATTAGTAAAACGATCCGCGTTATATCAATTTGATTTCCATTTTGAACAGGTCGTGTTTTCTGCACTTCAAAAATAACCAAGTCGAGTCGTCAACGCTAAAAATTGCTATAAAGTGTACGAGTGCCGTTAATGTGTTTATCCATTGCCGTAATCCGATGAAAGAATGTGACAAGGGGTCATGTTTGTAAGAAGTCCGAGGTCCAAACTCTGCTGACGGAGGTCATTTTTGTAGGAGTTCAGGTGAATGCAGTTGAAAAAAAAATTACCGCTAAAAACCGCCTATCGAAAAATAATTCTCTTTATTCGTTTCACTTCAAATCTTACTTTATTTCTCTGCAAAATCTCAACACGGAAAACTCAAATTAAGTCTGCATAAAATACTTTTTTTCTCAATATTTCTACGAAATTTGCTTTCTCTTCGCTAGAAGGCTTCTGGCTAGGGATGTGCTAACACACAAAACAAGGAATGGCTACCGTTCAAAACTGCAGGAGTTTTTCTTCGTAAATTTCAAAGTTTGTTTGGTCACCGGTGAAAGTTTTTAAGACTGCTTTAAAACTCCAATGCAGATAATTCCCAGGTTGAGGTGCCAGACCCTACTGTCTGACCCCTCTGATCAGACAGCTTGACGACGGAGTAAAGTGGTGTAATTTGGGCATTTTGGCTTTAATATTCTCACACATTATAGTCACGAATGTAACAATCAACTAAATACCTTGAAATTTTATTTTGGACGAGTCACCTGGATCATCGAATGTAGCATCGGGGTCATCTGGTTCCTGTTCCACGTAACCTGCGGAGAAATAATGATAGCAATGAAAAAAAAAACTCAAAATTCAAAAGTGCCAAGTTTCACAAGTTATAAAAGTGATCATTTTAATCGTACTTAATCTTTGAACTAGTTTTCAAATTATTTTATTTTCGCTTTCCGTTTTTCTCTTTCCCCTTTTTTTCAACTAAATAGAAGTATTCAAGAATCGCATATAATGTACAAATTAAGTACACGTGTTTTCAGCTTTTTTACTTCGGCAAAGTTTTTTTTTAATTTATCAAAATAAGTGCCAATCTGACTGAATTTATCATCATTCCATCTTTTTTAAGATCACAGGAAATTGAACGACATCAAGTTTATTGTTTCAGCAATGAAAACAAAGAAACTTAATAGGAATTACAGCAAACTGATTCTGTCCAACATGATTTTAAAACTCCTCGGATGCTCTAATTTTTTCTAAAGTTCCCAGGTCTGCTGTAGTATTATTCAATGATACCGCAAAAGTTTGTACTTAGCCAACTGTAATTAGGTAATCTTCATTTTACGTTTTTTGTTTCAATATGTCTCTCAAAATAGACGCAACTGTAACGCGGACAACTTTCACGCAGAATAAAAGATGATTCGCCAATAAAAACCAACTTTTGCTCCGAATCGTAACAAAAATGATCAACATAAATAACCTGATGTCTGTAAAAAGAACACCTCATTATGTCTTAAAGGTCGGCTAACCCAGCCTAGTTTGACTAAGTTTGGGCGAGATTTAGTGGTCCAATGGTGCATGAACTGTAACTCTTACCCCCCCCCCCCCCCCCCCCCACCCTTTCATAACTTTTAACAGTTTATTGTTCTTAAACGGCACGCGTGTGTTCGGGAGTTGGAGTCAATCAAAATAAGACGATCGCGGTTCTGTCATAGTTAGATAACAGATTTCATAGCAGACAAAATATAATTTTTAAATCTCTAAAAAACAAACCTTCCAATATCAGATTCTGAAGTTGGATATCATGCACAGCCGAGGGGACAATTTTCGGATGTCCTGAAAAGTAGTAATTGGATATTTTGTTTTAAAAAAAGAGAAATAAAATAGTTAATAGTTTTTTAATCACAGACCCCCCGCTCCAGTCCCACCGAAATAAAGCACTTATGGTGGTATATTTACGGGGTGTTGAGATATATAGTATACCAGTAAGGTGGAGGGGGGAGGGCTATAATAAAAAAACAAAAATTTTAATTAATTAACGAGGTTTCCCATAACTCACCTGAGCAGTAGTGGCCATCGCCCTCTAGCGGCCATTTGCACACACAAAAGTGTTCAACTCCATTGAATGAACAGAAAGCCATTTCATGACAGGTGTGTTCACCCGTCTCGCATGGACCTCAAGAAAATGGAAATAAACATAATCTCACAAGTCTTCCCGAAATTCAGTGAAACAGAATGATCTTACTGATAAATTTGATGCTGTTGTATTATCTCTGAAGATTTTTTTCAAAACAATGAAAAATAAGCAGAATTTGAACTTAGAACTTTCGCTGGTGGGAGAGAAGAATTTCGCTGCTTGAAAACCATAAACATTTTTTTACTGCAGAGATACAATTATTAGATCACCAGTTGAATTGGGGGAAAACATTAGACAGATATAGAATTTCTATGCGCTATAGACGTAATTTTAATTGCTTTGGCTTGGAAAAATTACTGGGACAACTTGGAACTTTGAGTGCCTTAAATGGTTCCAAATTTTTGAAAACATCTATCATACAGATTCGCAATCTGTAATCGGTGTGATTTGCGGTGCCGAATTGCTTATTGTATTGTTCCGAATTAATGGGTTAATTCGCGGAGCGAATTCACTATTAATTTTATAGTAGAGCAATTCAATATTTTGAATACAAAATATGTGTTGATTTGGCGGAGCGAAATCACAACCAATTTTGGATTGATATTCCGCTTAGCGAAATAGAGCTCAGAAATTGTCTAATACAACTTTATGCTTTGGCGTAGAGAATTCTAGTTTAAGAGAGAGGCAACTAGGTTAAATTAAGAAAAAGAGCAGAATGATTAAGATTGAGACAACTAAAACTGATCAACAATTTGATCACGACATTTGTATTCCAATTGCGGCAATTCAAGATCACAAGACAGTAGCCCCAACTGAATGAAATGTACCACTGTACCACATCTCCCCTTTGACGAAAAGAAATGACGAAGTTATTTATCAGAAAATTAATAACATATGAACTGGTTACTATAAATTAATACTATAATGTTTTTACTTAAGAAAGTTTTGGTCAGACAATTAAGCGTTTGGAAAGTTTTAATCACTGTCACTCTCATAATGTCTTTCCGCCTCCCCAACCGTCATTTATTATTCTGGCCCCTCGTAGTTAGGCGACACGTAGTATAGTGTAGGATAGGACTGTGTAGGAGAGTACGGGCCGACTGAAAAGTCAGTTTCGACGTGTTGGCTCTGAGCTGCGGCCGACTTTATGGATGAAATTATTGATCTGTTTTGAATTTGTGTCTGTTTGATGATTTGTCGTCGTTTACTACGCGAGGGAGCACTAGAACCAGAGGCTCTGGGGGGACACTTTTGCATAGAAGCTGGCGATTCATCCGACTCAGTCACTTGAGGCAATGAACGTTGTCTTTTCTGTGGTTTTAGTGCCGCTGTAGCTTTTGTTGCGGCTTTTCGTTTAGGTCTGGTGGGTGGCTCTGCAATTACGATCGATGTCAACGGCATCTCCATTGGCGGCGCGAAATCGCATGTTACTTCTACTGGTTGTTTTGGCGGCGCTGTTATCACTGTTTGCTTAGGCTTTGTGGTCATCCGTACTTTAAGTGCTCGCGTTACGTTCGAGTGTATCGAGGAGACCACACCGACATCGTCCGCTATTTTTGGTTGTTTCATACGTTTGCTTCCTCCTAGTTGTTTCCTAGTTTCTTTTGAATGATAACTAATGACGTCTTTTGTGATTTTTCCCGTTGGTGTTTTAGGTCGGCGATTTGCGTACATTTGTAATTCAGTCTGGCGCTCCGCCTTTGTGCCAAGTTTAGCCAAATCTGAATTCCGGATAGTCACATCTCTTTTGCCAGGCTCCTTTATCACTGACGTATATTTATCTGACTTCACCACCCAAGAACTGGGCGCTAGTACATCATATAGCCCGTCTAGGCTTTTCTTTGATCGTTTTGTTCGTGGTCTCTTTTTGTCAAGTTTTACAGTCAGAGAGGCTTCAATTCGTGGTACTGGCAGTCCAACCTCGGGGTGGGAGATCAGTCTGGGTTCTTTGTCTGGGTCCTCATTCCTCCGTTTTACTGCGTCCTTGCTTAATTTTTCTTTGTTGAGATCAAATTCTATGTCACTCCTTTCCTCGTTGTCCCAGTTCTCCTCAGTGATTAGTTCTTCCCATCTGACTGTCTCTAGATCTAAATGTTTATTAAAAATATTTTTATTTACGTGGGTCAGGTTTTGTCGATATATTACTTAATGGAGTATTGGCCTTTCTTCCAAAATGTGCTTCAAAAGGTGATACATTAATAGTCTTTTGACGGCATTTTCTTAGCTGGTAAAAAATTGAATTTATTGATGCTTTCACATTTAATTGATTTCGCACCACTTTTAATGCATGCTAGGCAATTCTGGATTGTTTGTATTAGCCTTTCAACTAAACCAATCGCTCTGTGATCGTGTATTGGAGCTTCAATTAACTGTATCTTTTTTGACTACAAAACGCCTTAACTTGCTGTCCCGTTTGGCATCGTGCTTGATCTAATCTAATTGAACGGGGTATTCCGTGTAGCAAAATATACTCTTATAGAGATTTCAAATTGTTATATGCATTAGCTCTATCAAATACTTCTGCTGTTGGAAATTTTGAAAATCGATCTATAAATTCAAGAAAGTAGACCTCTTGATTCTTTTCATTATAGATTGGTCCTACAAAATCAATTTGAATTTCTTCATTTGGAACTTTGCATAAGTTTAATGGGCCCATTTATTTGCAGGAAAAATAGACTTTAAATTTTTACCAATTTTCACACAAGGATTGCACTTTGCCGTCTTTGTGATTATGTCCCTGTTCGTGTACGGCCACCATGCATGGATTGCCAAGTCTGTCATCCCCCATGTTCCAGAATGTGTGGCATGTATGGCTTCAAAATATGCATCTTTGATTGCGTGGGGAAGGGCTATCCTGTCATCGATGCAAACACATCCATTCTTGACATGAAGGTCTTTCCAGAATGAATGTATGTAAGGCGAGATTTGCTAGCAGCGGTCTTCATTTTCGGTTAAAATGCAGTCCCGCGCCTCCTTTAATATCGCGTCTTTGGTTGTGAGGCTGGCCATTAGCGTACTAGAAAAGATCTTGGAGTGGGCGAAATTGAACGAATCCAAATAGAGATCATCTACTGAGGGTGACGTTACTGTTGTTGTGTCTGTATTAGGGGTGATTGGCGTTGCGGGTACAGCTGGAGCTGTCGACGGTCCAGCCTCGTCGGCAACTCTCAATATAGAAGGCGTCGATTGTTTGACTTGCATCAAAGTTTCTTCATCTGAACTTGAGTGCGACATCATGAGAACAGTTTTAAATTTATTGGCAATACGTTGAAAATTATTCGATTGAGAGGGTAACTGATCGGTAGAGCGATTCAAGGCAAAAAGCGATTGAGGAATGTCAGCTGTCCTGATTTGGCTATTAGAATTTGGGTTATTTGGAGCTAATTTGTTAATTGAGTTATCACTTTCCGTAATTGAAGAATATTCTCGATTTCGCGGTGCAAATTCACTGCATAATTTGTTAGTGGAATTTGGAGTATTCGAAGCTTTTTTATAAGCGGATTTCGCGCTGCGAAATCGACGTAAATATCCGCATTTAATAGGAAGCGTTTCGTACTGCGTTTGATTACATCCAATTTTGCCACTATAAATTGCTAGTCATGTGCAGATATTTTAACAGCTTTTTGTTGCGGGTCGCGAGACATATAATCTACTAATCCCATTTTGGAGCCAAGAAGATGATCGATTGTAAAATCAAATGGTAGTGGACGATCTACCCAACGTGTCAATCGACTATTATATGATTTGTTAGCCCTGTTTTCTCCCATGATTGATAGGAGAGCTCTATGATCAGTTATCACGTTAAACGGTTTGCCGTATGAATAATATTTAAAATGTTCAATGAACCACACAACTCCCAACAGCTCGAGCTCATTAATGTTATATCTGTCTTCCACAGAATTCAGAAATTGCGAAGCAAATGCCACAGTATGCCAACAGTTTGGAGTTTGTTGTTCTAATGCACACCCAAAAACCTTTACGAGGAGCGTCGCATTTTATACGTGTCTCTAAGTCAGGATTAAAATGCTCGTTTTCAGTTGTTTCCGCAATCTTCTCTTTAATCAATATGAACTGTTTTTCATGTTCGTCCGTCCAAATAAATTTTGTATTTTTCTTAAGCAGGGGTCGGAGAAGGTAACATAATTGTGACAATTTTGGAATAAATTAACCTAAGTGATGAACTGAGCCCATAAAATATCTGAGTTTTTTAAGATTTGAAGGTGCTGATAGTTTCTCGACTGCATCCGTTTTGATCGACAATGGTGTTATACCTGATTGTCTGATGCTGTGACCAAGCCATTCAATTTTTTCTTTTGCGAAATGACATTTTGCAAGATTTATTCGGAGATTTTCTTGATCTAACTTTATCAAACATTTTCGTACCAGATCGAGATGTTTTTCTATTCCTCCTCTGCTCACTATTAATGTATCGTCCAAAAAACAGAAAGTATTATCCAGTCGTGCGAGGGTACAATCAATCGCTTTTTGAATTTCAGCCGCCATATCTGTAAGACCGTAACATCCTGTTTTAAAACGATATGTGCCGGTCATATCTCCGCTTACAATGGCGGGCCGTATCATTACGCAAATTGAGTTGGCTGTACGCGTACTGCAAATCAAGAGTTGTAAAATAAGCCTTCTCGTGCGGCGCGGTTGACAGTGTTTGAGAAATCGTTTGAATTAGCGAGTCTATATTCGGCATTCGATACTTGTTTTTGTGAATGGATTTATTCAGGATTTTAGAATCTAATGCTTTTTTGATTGATTGGTCCATTTTGACAGTAATTACTATCGGAGAAATGAAGAATTGATCAGAGCAATTTGTCAGTTTTTCAATAGGTCCTTCGTTCAGCAATTTTTCAAGTTCAGTTTTCACTTTCGGTTGGAGATGAATTGGCACTTTGCTACTTTTTTGATGAGTAACACGATATTTTTTGTGGAATTTTGAATTAACCGTGTGGTGTTTAAATTTGCCTATACGGGAGATTAACTCCGGAAATTCCTTTGCTAATGATTTTTTAATTGCACATGGTGGTTCTATATTATTGACTTCTGTATTGGGGCAAGGTTTTTGTGATACAGTTATTCCTAATTGATCGAAAAGATCGCGTATCCGAGAATTGGTCGACAACCGTCAGCTAGGACCGTAATTTTTGCTTTCTGAATTTTCCAATCATTGCACCGAACTGGCGTTTTTAAAGTGCTTAAAGTTTCGACAATATCATCCGAAAAAGACTTTAATTCTAATGGTTTTTTCTCCAACCATTGTGATTGCGCACAGTTATACATTATTTCTTTGGCGAGCGACATATTGATAATCGTACAACCGCTACCAGAATCGAGGAGCAAATGACAGTCTGTATTGCCGATTGTAATTGTCATGTTTTGCAACGCTATTGGCTGTGAACTTACATTTTCTACTGTCGCAACGTAATTATCATCCGAAGAATCATAGTCAGAGTTAAATTGTTCATTATAATTTATATAATTGATGTTTTGATTTTCCTGACTAGTGTTTTGATCTGCAGTTTCAACAGTTTCTACATTGTTTATACGATTATTTTGACGTTCGTGCATTAATAAGCTTTTTCCGACATACCTTGGCAAAATGGTTGATCAAACCACAATGATTACATTTCTTTCCCATTGCAGGGCAAACCTGTCGGTGCGTTGTTGTCCAAGCTTGACCACATCCTCTACATTGGCCAACCGATGCACGATTAACTGCTGCATTGCCTGACGGATTTTCACTTGCACTCGCGCCGCGAAATCGGCTGAACGATTGTTTTGCATTCACTGTATTGCCAGTTGCGCTGTTATTGGATGATATTCTCTGCTGATTCTGATGGCCCATTTCCATATTGACTGCAATACTGAGTGCTCGTTCTGGGTCAACTGTGTCGCGAAGAAGTTCGCGTTGTATGTCATCGTCCAGCATGTTTTTGATGAAAATATCCCTGATGATCACCTCCTCGCGATTTTCAAAATCGGAATTTTCCGCCAGTTCTTTCAAAATGCTGTGGAATTGTTCTACCGTGTCTCCGTTTTTCTGCTTTTGTGAGAAGAACACATACCGGTCGAAAGTGATGTTTCGTGGGCGAACGAAAGCTATCTCCATCATCTCCCAAAGTCGTCAGGTCATAGATATTATCATGATGAAACTTTTGTGTCAATAAACGTCTTCCCTCTGTACCGATGCTGAGGTACAAAAGAGACACACATTTTTGGTTGCATAGATGCCATGGTCGCGTCCCGCACAGTACTCCCGCGTCTGTTATCTTCTGACATTTTAAATCCCATTGCAACTTCAATTGACTGTTTCGAATCTGACGGTCTCTCTCCGTTTCATTTGTTGCGTCTTCAATTGGCATCTCGCACTTTGGTTCAGCTGACAATCTTACCGTCGTCAGCTTCGGCAGAAGTAAAGTGTCCAGTGTTATTTTCTCTCTTGCGAGAATTGCTAGCTTTACTTGGATCCGCCATTTCTCCCATCTGATTGGTGGGTCCGACGTTGGGCGTTCCCAAAATGGCTCTATCGACAATGGTGTCTTTCTAGATTCACGAGCTGGCTGCGCCATGTCATATAGATTCGCAATCTGTAATCGGTGCTATTTGCGGTGCCAAATTGTTTATTGTATTATTCCGAATTAATGGGTAAATTCGCGGAGCGAATTCACTATTAATTTTATAGTAGAGCAATTCAATATTTTGAATACAAAATTTGTGTTGATTTGGCTGAGCGAAATCACTACTAATTTTGGATTGATATTCCGCTCAGAGAATTAGAGCTCAGAAATTGTCTAACACAACTTTATGCTTTGGCGTAGAGAATTCTAGTTTAAGAGGGAGGCAACTAGATTAAATTAAGAAAAAGAGCAGAATGATTAAGATTGAGACAACTGAAACTGATCAACAATTTGATCACGACATTTGTATTCCAATTGCGGCAATTCAAGATCACAAGACAGGATTATCAGTATGAACAGACAAAGTTATCAGGTGCAGGATATAAACAAATTTAACAGACGTGAAAACTTAAGATTTGATCTTCAAACATGAACTAAAATAATGATTACAATAAATGGCAATTGAAAGTGAACTAAATTAAATTTAACTAAATAACTTGAATTGGCGTACCAAATCAATAGCCCCAACTGAATGAAATGTACCACTGTACCACAACATCGTTATTAATGCATGCAAACAATTTGTTGCTATTCATAGTCATTCTTAAATTTCCATTTGTCTTTGAAATCATTTGGTTGCTTAAAAGAGCCGTTCTTTGCTTCTGTTCATGAGCCTCATGTATGAAGTTAATTTTTTAAGCTTTGTTTGGTTGTCAACCTTATGCAGTTCTCAACTTTATTCATAAAAACCTCTCTCTGATAATAGAACATTGCGCAGAGTCTGGAATCACCAATTTCGAATGTTTCAACGTTTAAGATTGGTACCGATGCCAAGAAATGACTGCAGCAATTATGTCAATTGAACATTTTTTGAACTAAAAATAAGGAATTTTTTGTGTTTTCGCAATTTAGATAAGTTGTTATAAGAGTTATCCTTCAAAGGCGAAATTTTGTACGTCGAATTTTCATAATTTCAGAAAACAAATGACGACCATTTTTTCTCCAAAATATGAAATTGTACCTGAATGCCAGACGCGCAGTGCGCAAAAATCGTCTTTTGGACTTTGTCACTCGTTTTGTTTTAGACTATATTGAAAAGGTCCAAAACAACAAAAAAGACAACGAAAAATAAAATAATAGGAAGCTGGTTGCTTATTGAAAATTCATCGAAAAGAAAAATAGCCAGTGTTCAGGAAATGTTGTAAATATTTTTAATCTGAAACGTATGTGTCATACATTCACAATGTAAAATTGTCGAAAACGCATTTTTTTGAAATTTATTTTGAACAAAAACAACCAAATATCAATGAGACTAACTGAATTCAATAATTAGGAGATGAAAGCTATGAACATTCAGTGTGGGGGCAAAAACAGGCATCAAAAAAATCAAGATTTCATAAATTGATTTTTCAGTAAACCAAAGTTTAATAAATTTAAATTTTGAGCTAACCTGTTCAGCAGGTTGGTATCAATTTTGTCTTAGAGAACTTTTAGTAGCAAAAAATCTGAATAAGTTTTTGTTTTGCAACTCCTGGAGATTTTTTTGTTTTGCAACTGACTCTAGGAGAATTGGTAGCCGTACTTAGTAAGGAAGACCTTATGCCATTTCCAGACAACCTATGTAATATTTTGTCCCCACTATCCGTTTAATATCAACCAGTTTTGACCTAATAAGCCTTAAGTTAATCAGAAAAACTAGATACAAAATTTTATTGAAAAAATTGCCTCATGCAGTGTCACTAAATTCAGCTGTCAAAAAAGTAGACAGTGAAAAAATATCTGTTGAAGAATTTCATAAAAGTCCTTCTACCTAGTAGTTTTGGATTAAAACGAGTAATTGCTGGTTAGCACTTAACCATTATAGTTTAACTCATTAGAAGATTTGTCTGAAAACTATCTTATGTTATTAATAGCAATGCTCAAATAACTCTTCGGCATAAAGAAAATAGTTTTGCAGAAAACAGTGGCAATGCGTTGAATCAAATAGCGTCTAATGAAACCATGGAAATTTAACAAAATAACAGCCAATTATAGAGACAATAATGTGTTTCTGTTCTGTTATTCGCAAACTTGGGAAGAATTGATCTCATTTGCAGCCTGCTTCAGTCGGGGGGGGGGGGGGGAGGAGGGGGAGTTTAAATGGGATTAAGAAGTTCAATAGTGGGCTTCAAATAATGACAATAAAGGTTAGCATATAAAACTTTAAAATTTAAAGTGAAAAATAGCACCAGTTTCGGCACACTTTTCATTTGACTTTGATATTTAATTGCCGCCAATTGAATTCAACTGCTTGAATTTGTGATTGAGAGAAAATTTTAGAGAACGCGAAACGCAAAAAGTTAAGGGCAAAAAGTCACACGAGAAGTAAAAACGGTCAGGCAAAAATTTTGCATAAAAAGACACACGTTTACAATAATTGCTACTCCGTTCAAAAGAAATTAAAACCTCCAAATGCAAATAGTCATGACGCTTGTATCCGGCTGTGAAGCATTGTGAGGTAAATTTGCTAGTTAACACACGGTTCTGATTTCTATTACTAGAACTGTTTTGTAGACATGCATAGCAGCAAACATTGATAATTGGGAGTATTTAAACTTGTCAGAGAAAATTTTAAAATTGATTCGAAGAGTTTTTTTCAATTCTCTCATAACTCAAATAGTTGTAAATTTTGTTCTTTTGTTCAAAACCTTTCATTGTTTGGCTATCCTTGCTGTTGAAGTTGGCTTGAGATGAGTATGTTTGAAGATATGCCTGCAAAATTCTTCTATTGCAAAACAAACCACCTGTATTTAAGAAAAAGACAAAAACTTTAGTAAAAAATGGGGGTCAATGTTGACAAAAAATTTTACGTTTATAGTATATCTATTACGCTTGAGCACGAATTATTTATTCTGCTTTTCATTGGAGCATAATGTTTGATCTTTTAATTCCAATTATTTGCCCAATTTGATCTTCTTTTACTTCCTCTGGTTTGGTTGAGCATAGTTGTTCTTTAATCCCAAAGTCTAACCCAGGTTGCAAAAAATGATATCCCCTTGGAGAAACTTTAGCCAACTTAATGGACACGAGTTTGTTCACTAAAGCTTGATCTAGCATGATTCGGTAAGCAACAGCTATGAGTAATTGGAGTCCAAATTGTAATCGGTTCATTGCCCAGGTTTAGGTGCGCGACCCTGGACCGCTCTGATCAGACCATTTGGGTCAAACAACGGTTGCGTGGGGCAACCCAAAAATCTTGGTCTAGGAAACGCTTGAGTCGCACAATGGTCTTGTCAGTGGTCGCGTTACGGTCTGATCAGAGGGCAAAGTCTGAGAAATGGTCTTGACATATCAGTTCATACTCTTACCCCAAGTTGTTTTCGAGATGTTTACTCGCCCTTTGGTACACATCACAGACCTCTCTTTGCACGATTTCATATAATTCCAATGCTTTGTCGCTTTATGGTCGCACAAAATTTGGTCGCTAGTAAGTGCCACTAATTTTTGGGTCGCCCGAAAGTCGTACAAATATCTGGGTTGCTCAAAAGTCGCACAAATATTTGGGTCGCATTATGGTTGAACCAATTCTTGGGTCACTCTACGGTCTGATTGTTGCAGTACGGTCTAATTAGAGGGCTTTGAGTCGCACGATGGTCTGATCGGAGGTCTTTCGAGTCGCACTATGGTCGCACCATTGCTTGGGTCACACGACGGTGTGATCAGAGGGCCTTGGGTGGCACGATGGTCTGATCAGAGCGGTCAAGGGTCGCGCACCTAAACCTTGGTGGTAAAGCTTTTTCAATATGGAGGCATGTAAATAAGCTGATTTTGAACCATTCATGCACTAGCCTAAAAAACCACATATCAATTAATATAAAAAAATGTTAATTTTAAGCTAATTCAGAGATTAATTAGTTTTATTTTGAGGTCAAGACATGAAACTGTTACGTTAGTGACTGGGCTGATATGCTTTTGAGGCATCTTTATGACTGCATGAAACCCTATTAAAATTTTTATTGCACTTTCAATCAGAATTTATGTTCGAATTTATGTTGCTAGGGGCTGGATTATTAAAAAGTTTATTACGAAGTTAAAAAAGCTTCCCAAATTATCAATTTTTGGCAGGATATTTAATGTTTTTGCAAGAGATTTCAGGAACATGGATTTCTTGTCAAGGTTTATGAGTTTAGGTTCAATAGGAAGCAATTAAAATAAACTACAACCAAAACATAGTCACGAAAAAATGAAGAACTTTAATCAGAGTACCAAACTAAACTGAAAAGGTGTCTAATGAGCCAAAAACTTAGTTTTCATAGTTTTTTTTAGAAAGGAATTAAAAATATACATAATATAAATGAGCATTCTGGGACATTACTTAAAGGGACTGATATCTGGCAAAGTAATATACAATCATCACTTGGCAATAATTGGCTCAAAAACGTTCTTTTTAGAGAAAGGAACTGACTTCGTTTTTTCCAGAAAAGCATCAATTATATAGAGGATGTTTATAAATAGTTGAGCATTTGGAGAAACTTTACGGTCAAAATAGGACTCTGGATTCGTTCAGGCCATGACGCTAAAACCGTCATTTTCCTGTAACAAAAAATTTGATAAATTATAATTGGTAGAGAAGTAATCATTTTATCCAGGAATTGACAATAAGCGGGCCGTCAAAGAAAATGGAAAAAAATAGAAACAGTTTACGGTTGTGCACTCTATGCACTCTGGCCTGCTGAGTAAGAAATTTTGGATCAGATCCAGTACGGGTTGATTTTCACAGTAGTTGTGCCTGTTTGGGAACCCTAATGCTAAAAAAATTAAAATTCAAACATCAGCCAAATGCATAATCTTTAACTACGCCCTTCACAAGCAGTGATTGCCCACCCATTTTTGGTATTATTTTTGGTGTTAGAACCTAAAATGCTGTGAAAGTTTACCATCGTCTCTTAATTTTTGCCACTAAAACCATAAATTGTTTTCATTCTATGATTTTGCTATTATTTGTAAGTTACCATATATGATTCGTTTTATGATAAGTAAGTTTCCATTATTTTTTCCTTTTTATGGAGACGCTGCTTTGTTTATGGTAGCAGCTGTGGTACGTTCTATGGTTACTAAGGTAATATATACGGTTTACGGTTAGTCATCTTAAGCCAGCTCTTTTGCGTATAAGCTCAAATTAGGCAAATCAAAATTGTTACAGGATATATAGTTGATAATGGCTACATAAAAAATTGGAGCAAAATATACGTACTATCTGGTTTCAAGTCCGCCGGTTCCAAAGCAGCTGAAATAAACAAGTTCTCATTGCCTGAACAAACAGTTATTCAATCACAATTATCAAAAAAACGAACCATCGTAACTAAATTTGGCATCGTCCATCAGTTCAGTCAGGCGGAAATTGTTCAACTTTTCAGCTTCGTAACAATCGCATTTGAAAAAAGGCTGCGTGAAAAATTTCTGAATACTTCTGAACGAATGTGAAAACTTTTTTTTGCAATTTATATTACACTGGGCAGAATTAGAAGCTGCTCTATCATTTCCTAGATATTTGAGATTGTCGCTATTTACGGCTTCGACGTTATGAGGTGTTTTGTGTACTAATTCACTTCGAGATAAGTCGTAAAAAAGTAAGAGAATAATGAAAACTAAAGTTTTCATTTTTGTAGTTCTAATTAAGTTTAAGAAGTTCTCTCCGGTCACTTCGAAGGGTAAAGGTTGCTATGAAAAGATATTATAATGTTTTCAACAGACATGAATAGAAAATTTAACCCTGGATTTAATCGTATAACATTTTTGTTAGATAAAAATTACTTTTAAAGAATGTAAACAAAAATTGATATGTTAAACAAATATCGAAGGAATTGTAAAAACTTAAAAAAAGGTAAGAAACCTCAGCAAATACCGGTTTTCTTCGATAAAATCTCTAAAAATAATTGTTTGAGAACATCTGCGCTATGAAAAATTGAAATTTAAAAACTTCTGTAGTCTGTTCAATAATATAATTTATTGACAAACTTAAGTCTATGTCGTTTTTGTCTCCCGGCTTGCTTTCTGGAAAAAATTTGTGTGCCTTTTGACTAACTACAACGTGTATGATGAAACCATCTAAGTCGAATCACTTTTGATTTGAGCAGAATCAATAATTGCGAAAATTATTGTCTGCCAGGTGTTGTAGTAATCACGTAAAATTGCTGAAAAACATTTAATAACCAAAAAAATTGCGTATGCACTGATACAAAAAATTGGAAATTGGGTTGAACCTTTTTGAATTTTCTATATATTAGACATGAATTTGTTTTTTTAGGAACCGTGAAAATTAAGGCTCATGGCGGTTAGGTTTAACCTATGTAATCAAAAATATCAGAACAAAATAATTGTTATACAATAAATATAATCATCCTACAGAGACTTTGTATATGCATCAAGGATAATATTGAGCCTTAAATGCTCCAATTTGTTTTTTATAATCTTAGTAAATTGACCTGGAAAAAAAAGAATCTCTTCGACAGATTTTTAGTCTGAAAAGAACTTGACTGTACTTTGCGTGATGTCCTTGACATTAGCTGGAACCGACCTCATATTTCAGTTTTGGCTAGACAATAGAACGTGTCTACGGGTTTGGTCGCACAATAAAAAGTCTGAAATTTGACTGGACAACAAAAAATTATCTTGGACAATAATTATTTTACATGCAATTTTATAGTTTAATTTTTGCTTATAACGTAATCAGCATTGATGATTCTTCATTTTTTGTGATTTAGAAGAAACAACAATTTATAATTCTGCGTTGTCTTCTAAATAAAAGACAGTTTATAAATTTAGAAGGGAAAAATGAGAAACCCAACATTTTCATTATAGCTATAAAGAAGAAGATCACTACAGTTAAACTATCTAGTTTCGTTCCATCAACTATGGTGGCAAAACAGACCAGCTGCAATAACTGCAGTATTTTCAGAATGGTAAAAGTTCCTAATTCTTGAGGCAGTTTTCTAACTATTTTTTTTAGTTGGACTGGTCTGAAGCGACAGATTACAATAACATTCACCTTATGCTTTAATGCAACTTGGCATAAGAACAGATGTGGCGCAGAGTGCATAACCAATTGATTATCCAGCAGCTAACAAAAGCAATCGCAAAAACTCAAAAAGAGGAAGGATTGTTTTAGTTAAGAGGAAGGGAGAACAATCGATCTGTTGCAAAAATTTGACAGCAAAAAAGTTTCAAATGCGATCACCTAAATTTGGAAGCAAAAAAAAGCTGATATGTTTTCTTAACAAGTGTCTAGCTTAAGCCAAACGTAAAAATATCCTCAAATTTTCCTTAGTGCATCAAATTTATCTCAAAAATCTTTCATTGGAACAAAAAAAACTTTCATCATGTTGTTTGTCGTTGACCTACAAATTGAGCACAATAAACAAGTGCAGGAATAATTAAACAAATTCAGTTTCTTCCGCTGGGTAAATTTTGTCGATTGTTATTTTCACTAGGGGTGGTCATATTAAGAAGCAGGACAGCCGATTTAGACAGTTGTTCAAAATAGAAATCGAAACTTTACCCTTTTTTCTCTAACATCGATACCATTCGAACTGACTCGAGACACAAAACAAGAATGACGGGGAAGCCGTCTGATCTTTTATTATAGAAATTTGCAATAATTTTAGTAGAGAGTACTACTGTAATATTTAATATTGAAAAACAACATGAGATAAATTTTTAAGAAACCCAGAGAACTATGGAAATTCCACTTGACCTTTGAAAGGTTCCAGCAAACTATCACCAGAGAAATGAAATTGAAATCCGATGAAGATGGCAAAAAAACTAAAAAGACTAAAAAACTAAAATTTTTATATATAGAGAGAGATAGAATTGTCAAAAATCAGCAGCAAAGAAACAACAGCAAAGAAACAACTGCAAAAGAACTATTTGTCAGATCGAAATCTCCTGAGCAAAAAAAATTTGAGTTCAAAAACGTTATTACAGAGAAAGACAATAACAAATGAAAAAACCCTTTGTTGAAGAAAAGTAAGACTCATTGCAAGAAACAAGTCAGCGAACATCTTTGACACCGTTGGGAAATTGAAAAGTGACAAAAGAGAACAGAGGAGACTATCAGAGAAAGGAGAAAGCAAGTAAACAACTTACCACTATTGGGAAACCCAGAAAACAATATGAAAACAGTTGAACCAAGCAAAATTAAAAGAAAAACAAAACGAGTATTTACTCTACAGAAAATGACCTCTTTTCTCAAAATATTTTACAGATTCAGCTAATTTCAGTTTGGTTTTTCAGCAAAGGAACTCTTCCAGTACAATAATTATCCTCACTATAACTGAACGATCTAATCTGTCTTTTCTTTTGCACGTAATTATATTGACTACTGAGCGCGGAAAAAAGTGGCTACGAAAAGAACGTTAATATTGATAAATTGAACGCCATGGTTTAAAACGACAGTTTGAAATTGATTGTGACTAAAAGAAAAACTAAGAATTCAAAATTTGACATTTAAAATAACCAGAATTTTGAAAAAATTTCTTTGCGAGGAAAAGATACTAGTACATAACAATAATTTTGTAATATTTGATATTTGAAAATTCTTTTCTGCGACGTATTTTTCTTTCTTTGAGCTATTTTTCTTTCATATGGAACTCTTTATAATAGAATACAGAATTTTCTTCATTAGTTGCTGTCAATTTCTAGCTTGTCATTTGTTAGCTCCAGAATTTTCTTCTTCGGAATTGTTTTTTTTTGCTACAATGTTGCCAATTTAACTGTAACAATTCATTTGTTTGTATCCGTTGTAAAACTCTCAACAAAAAATGAGAATTCTCTAAGTTTTACAATTAAGTTTTTATGCCGGGAAAAAAGCAGGCTAGTAATTAAATAACATTGAGACTATTAGTAGCTTCAATGGTATTCAAAATTAGCCAAATTTCTCAACCCAGCATACAAATTTTCCGAAACCAAAACATCAAAGCAATTTGTAGGTGGTATCATATAGGCCCCGTTTACGGTAAAAAAATTTGGCCGACCCGGGTTACATAGGATTATCTATCTAAATAAACATTGTTCTATAACTTGATCTAATTTATTTTGGGAAAAAGTTTCAAATCCTTTTCCTTAAATAAATAAATCCTGTTAAATAAATATCTACTCTGTGATATGATTGAAAATATTTTTTTTCAGATATAATCATTGCTCGTACGCATTATCATTTTGATGACCATTTTTTTTCATCCAGTTAATTGATTTTATTTGATAGAAATTTCGCTCTTTCCTTTTTCTAAAATTACAACACCGCGGTTGTTTATTAAAAAGTATTTTGATTCTGTGATGTTTCAGATAGTGACTGACATTTGTTGAAATTTTGTCTTCACATTTACTAATAAATGTAATGAAATATTCTGCAATTTGATTTCTATTATGATGCGACTCTTTCAAATTCTATGCTTGTTAACTGATTATATATCCACAACATCGGTATTGTTTACAAAAACGTACTTTTAGTTTAACTAAGAGCTTGATCCAAATTGATCGCAGCATTCCTTCATAACATCAAGTAGTTAAGTAGTTGTGATCAGATATATAATTAATAACTGCGAACCTTTTTGGTACAAAGAATGTTTACTTGTTTACTGGTGGGTGGTGTGGGTTACCACTGAACAAATTTTCGGTATGCCTTTGAAACAAACAAACAAACATCAATATAAATAGAGAATTGTAATCGATAGAACCATTTTGAAGTATTCGTTCTGGCACTTCGGCTTTTAAAGTTCCCCCAGCTAAATTGTCAACTAATAACCAATCCCTTGGTAAGTTCATTTTAGTAACATTTTCCTATATAGTAATATTTTTGTATTTATAAAGATTTTCGGATTAATAACATATCTCAGGATCCCGAAAAAAAATGTTGATAATAAAAACGCTTTTCTCGGTAAATAGAACCATGATTTGAACATTAAGTTTGAACATTTTTGCTAGCAATTAACTGTAGGTATTAAGATAAACAATTCAGAGATATACGAAACGCAAAGCCATAAAAATGTTTACAAAGCCATAAAGAAAATTTGTTCAATTATCACTTATTTTGATAGAAACTAAACGGCACCAGAAATGACACTCGATAGCTATGGTAAAAACAACCAAAATTGCTAAATCTTGTCAGGATTTTGCAATGTTTAATGTCAAGAAGGCATCAAGATAAGAAGAAACTTGAAAAATCTGCACGATTTTACCCTTCAAGACCTTGATAAATTTTGTCCAGTTGATGCCAAGGGCCGCTGTCCGATGTCTTAGAATATTTTGTACACGCAGATGCTTGCAATGAACAAAAAATTCTTCAAAAACCTACAAATTTGTCAGCCTAAAACATCAACGTTGATAGATTTTAATGCCGGACAAAACATCTGTCTGACAATAATTATAATTATTATAAGTATAGTAATTGATAATTGTTTCCAAGCATCTGAAATCTTTAATTTCCAGAAATGGAACCAATTGCTTCATCTTCTGTGTGAAAATGATAAAATATAATTTTTATATTTTATACAATAACTTAAGTTTCAAAATACAATAAACTAAGTTTCCGAATAACTTAACTTACATACGTTCATGTTGTTGTTGTTCTTGTTGTTTAGAAATGAATGTGCTTGTGGTGATATTTTCCTGCCTTGTCGCAGTGGCGTTCAGCGCCATTCCCAATAAAATTCTGACTGCCCCCGAGGCGGAATTGTGGAAAGCATGGAAAAACAAGTACAACAAGGAGTATGATTCGATGGTTGAGGAGGTGTCCAGATTTGATATATGGAAAGAGAGCCTTAAACAGGTGAGAATTTTCATTCTAACAGTTAAAATTGTTTTCATTGACAGCTAGTTAATTTATAAAAATTTAAGCAAGATTTGGTTCAACTCGCAACTTTTGGATTTTTTCCGATTAAAAATCTCCCTCGTCCTTCGCTAAATGAATGTATGGTGTTTGCTAAGGCAAAAGCCTCGCCTCGCCTCCCCCTCCCACCTCCCCCTCCCCTGGTTGTTTAGAATATACAGGCATTGATAACACAAAATAGGCATTGATAAATACGATTTATAAAAGGGTTTGAGCTATATAAAGATAATAAGAATTATAGTTTCAGAAGTAAAAGGAGTTATAATTTCTAATAAAATTTTGAGTGCAATTTTCTTCGAAAATTTTGGATTTCATCAATCTAATTGGCACTAAAATTTGTAGATTATATACGTTCGAATTGCAAATTCTGAAATTTTAACTATGAAAAACTGTTTTCTATTTTGTGTATTATTCTATTTTCAATTCCAGTTTTAACTGAGCGTGTTTCTAGGTATCTGTACATAACATCGGCTATGACTTGGGTCTCAACTCTTACAGCCAAGAAGTGAATGAATTTGCAGATATGACGTCACAGGAATTCACAGCTACCCGTCTTGGATTCCGAGGGGCTCAGAAGGCATACGACAGTGGAAAGGTTCGTTCCCCTCCCTTTTGTAAACTATCATTGGTACAACCTTGATAGAGAACAATTTAATGTAAATTGTGCATAAGATAAGCTTGACAAGAAGCTCTACTTGTTCAACGTATACGTGGATAGAGAGATAAAGTTTCGAGGAACAAAAAAAATCCAAGGATAATTTGCCAAAGAAAATTGTTCTTCACGCAGTTTTTCAATCAATCGATGCATATGAATATGAACTTTTACTACTTTTCAAATTATTTGACATTATTTGACTCGGTATCACGATATTTGACAAAATTTCACAAGATCGAAGAGGACTTAGCGAAATTTTTTAGAATTTTAAAAAATATATAAAATTTGACAAGATCTAAAAAGATTTCACAAAATTTGAAAATATCTGAAAAGATTGCTTAACATTTGTATCTCCGGTTGTCTCTCTGTTAGATCATGGAGGGTGACGTATCTGGTGTGCCATCCAGCATGGACTGGAGAGATCACGGCTACGTCACTGGCGTCAAGAACCAGGGAAGTTGTGGAAGTTGCTGGTCTTTCTCTTCAACTGGAAGTGTTGAGGGTGTTCATTTCAACGCCACCGGTTAGTTTCTGTACCCTTTTAATCTTGTAGTTAACCCTCTGGCTAACTCAATCCCTAACTCCTCAACCCAATTTTTCCCCCACCTTTGACTTTCGGCTTTCGGGAATTCAAAAATAAAGCCCCCATTTTCATCATTATATCAACGGGGGGGGGGGGGGGGGGGGGGGGGTTAAAGACTCCAAAACATGAAACATGTTGGATCTTTTTTGTTGATTCATGTGGGTAAGAGGTTGTGAAATTTTCATTTCTAGTTGAGCAAAGTGTTATTTTTTAGTTTAGCCACTTATTTTTCCATAATTTTCCAGGAAAACTGGTGAGTCTGAGCGAAGAAGAGTTGGTCGAATGCGACAACACCGACTATGGCTGCAACGGAGGCTGGCCTGCGAATGGAATTGACTTTTTCGCCAAATACGGGGCAATTGCCGAGAGTGACTACCCCTACACATCTGGAAACGGATACTCCGGATACTGCAAATATAGAGGAAAGCCCATTGCAGCCCACTGCTCCGGACATGTCCCTCTGGCTAAAGGTTCACATTTTACAATTGACCGGACTCTAAAATTTTGGAACTATTTTTTCGCATGATTTTTTTGGAAATTTTCCTTGAGTATTGTTGAGTGAAAAAAGTTTTGTTTTTGTACTAAAAATCGATTTTATAGCCATAGAGACGACACGAGACTATTCATTACTCTTAGGGTATTTCAAAATAAATACCTAAAGTGTTAAATTTTAGTTTCCAGACTGTTGTGTCCGATAGTTCATAAGAATGCGAGAAAAACTGTCCATCTATTCACCTATCCAATAATTCAGTTTTTCAATAATAGATCAGAAATGAAATTGGCGCAAAAAAGACGTACGCTCGTAAGCTGCAGTAATCATTGTAAAGCTACTAAGTCTTCGTTGGACATCTTTTTTCCGACCTATCAAGTTATTAATGAATTGAAACGAGGCCGCGGGCCGTATTAGACAATTAGTAAAGAGCTTTGAAAGCAGCAAGTAATAAAACAACAATAAAAATAGGAAAAGTAATAAAATTCGGAACATATATAAATAGATTACTAATTATGGCAAAGATATTTTTAAACTTTACAAATTTGTAACGAAATGTTTACAAAATGTTACGAATTTTATTACTGTTTCTATTTTCATTCGGTCATTCTACTGCTTACTACTTTACTGCCGGCGCTAATATCTACTACTCATTACTGCTTAATTTACAAGTATTTAGTATCCAAAATCATTTTTGATCCGTTATTGGACAGTTTTAATTGCATGTGTTGCTTCAATAACGAACCCAAAATTCACTTAGGTCTGTATATAAATATTTTTAATTGTTTGTAAATACTTGTTTTACCGCTGGCTTGTTTAGGGAACGAAAACAACTTGATGATCGCCAGTGCCTCAGTTGGGCCAATCTCAATTGCAATCGACGCCAGCCACAAAAGCTTCCAGAACTACCGAAGCGGAGTCTACTATGAATCCAGATGCAGCTCATCGCGATTGGACCACGCCGTCCTTCTGGTCGGATATGGAACCTATTATGGATCTCCTTACTGGCTGGTCAAGAACAGCTGGGGAACCAGCTGGGGAATGAAAGGATACATTATGATGGCCAGAAACAGAAACAACAACTGCGGAGTCGCCACGGAGGCTGTCTACGCTTACGCATAATTAAAACCATGCGGAACACCACAAATTACCCGAAGAACACCACAAAGTATCTGAGGCACACCATAAATTACCTGAAGAAAACCATAGACAATTACTGACTTAGAGATGTACTAATAGTTTTAGAGGCAATTACTTAAATACCTGATGAAATTAGACTGATGAAGAAAATATTAATGCGGTAAATGCTGCTTTTTTATGGATACGATGCAACTAATAACTGTTTTATCCAACAAACTAATTAATTGTTACTAATTAAACTTCTTTTCTGATACATTAATGTATAATTATACAACAAAATTGTGATTAGGGGGCTCTGATAATGTGTATGGGAGCATGCTAACTCTGATTCCTTCGAATTACCTGAGACGAGGTTCTACCCTTAATTCACCTCTTATTAGCGGGCAAAGGGGTGTAAGAGCATAGCAGCATAGCGAGCATAGGCTAGTTAGCAACAATAGGGCTCATTCCATTTTAAGCTATGGGGGAAGGGAAATGAGTGCATGAGTGTAAAAACTATAAACTGCCCTTCAGTTACACTCCATTCGTCCATTCTTAAATACACTTTTTGCTCTGAGTGGAAATTAAAGTAGAATAAGAAGATGTTACAATTTTTTCTCCAGCGTTGAGTTAAATTTCCCATTTGCACACTATTTCATAGCTAAAGTGGTATAAAAAGAAATTACACCATTTGGCTTTTTATTTGTATCTTTTGGGTGCCTAAAACAATTATTTAAAGCGCCCCTGAACAGACAAAAATGCACCGTAATCGCATAATCGATCAAAGCAAAAAATATAAAATATAAAAATTTAATTTTACACCGTTAGCTCTGCTTAAAAAGGCTGAAAAGAGTGTAGAATAAGAAAAAGAGTTTTAGAGTGTAGCCATCAAAATTGTATATGTAAACAAAAATTAATTTTTTTTCATGTATAATATTTAGTATTAAACTTTTATTTTACACTCTTTCCATCTTTATTAAGCGGAGAACTAACGGTGTAAAAATGTTATTTTTGTACTCTTCACACTATTCTCCTCGTTATTTTTGGGTAATATCCTCGGCCCGGGTATGTCGTTTTAAAAAACATTTCCCCCTATTTGCCCTAATGGATTTACAAATCTATAAATTTGATTAATGCTCACGTTTTATTGGAAACAGATGAAACTTCTTGAACTAATATACAAAAAATCAAACGAGTTTAAGCATTATTACAAGAAAAGATCAAGGTTGAAGAACATATAAATCGACTAACGTCGAACAGATTGCTCTCGAAACACAGGTGGGGCTAATTATTTCTGTGTCTTTAGCCCATATAAACTTTCCGTCTTGGGTTCATAAACATCTGGCAAGCGAGGTATTCGATAGAGAGAATTCCCGACACAATCCTTAACGAATTGGCTATTAGAAACTTGCTCTGGCTTATCTTAAAATTTTATCCTTATTCCAGCAACAAACTTTACTTCACAGTGAGAGAAATTAAGATCACTCGTAAACGAAGAAGACAAGCATTAAAAAGTAACTTAAGAAGTCACAGAATGTTTTAGAACAAAAGCGTAACAGTCAAGCAAAAACTTTGCCTAAAAATAAGGACAATGATTCTAATAATTGCTTCAAACATCGTTCGAGAAAACATGAAAATTGGTATGTTCATGCCCACACAGCTTTTAAATTGTTTGCATTTCAATTGAGAACATTTTAAACAGAAAAAAAGTTACAAGTTTTTAGGAGATGAAATTTTTAGCCGTATATTCAAACGGCAAAACAAACTTCAACAGCTCACCATCAACTGATTCAGTTTCTCAGAGCTCTATCGATTTTATGTTATGAGTTTTCCGTCACACATCAGAAGTAATCGAAGTGAAAATAATAAATAGAAAACAGAAAAAAAAGCTGACTTACTACAATTACATCCTACTATTGAGCTTAAGACTTATTTTCATCACAATACTTGATGATTTTCTGACTTAGCTGAAGTCCATGAAAGAAACAGGATTTTGATTCAAATTGAACGATCCCAAGTATAATAATTTATTTTAGCAGGTTCTCTGTTTTGTATATAACCTGTCTAGTTTTCTGTGCCTTAGATTTATTTAGTAATAATCAAACTCACTGCAAAACTGAAGCCGTGTTTTGAGATACTGCTAATAAAGATGCTAGCTAACGGTGAAAAAAATAAAGCAAAATAATAGAAATAGTTGAAAAAAAAGAAGAGAGATAAAAAAAGCCCTAAATTTATCATAATCTGGACCAAAGCTGAATGTTTTTCAACAAGATCTTGCAAACATTCTATTGTACAATGAATTGAGAGACAGAAAGGATCATGAAAAAACTAGAAAAAAATGAGTTACAGGCTAGCAAGAACTATATTGACCAGTTTTTGCACATTTAATTTAAAATTAAAATGCCAATCCCAAACTATATTGATTGATTAATACCAAATCTATCATTTAGGGCAAAGAATTGAGGGCAGAGAGACACACACAGAGAGAGGGAGAGAGAGAGAGAGAGAGAGAGAGAGAGAGAGAGAGAGAGAGAGAGAGAGAGAGAGTCAGACATCTTAGAAGGGAAGGTAGGAAGGAAGGAATGAAGGAAGGAAAGAGAAAGAGAGAAAGAGAGAAAGAGAGAGAGAGAGAGGGAAGGGAGTGAGGCAATGAGGGAGCAGACTTCTTTGTTTCGTCGAAATCTTCATGCGTAAAAGTTGAATTTTTCCTTTTTTCCAAATAGTGATTTAAAATTATTGAATCTTTTGTTGTTCAAAGAAACTCAGTACAAAATATTTGATGCAATGAGCTTTCTCTAAATCAAGATTAATTTCCATGAATTAAGTTTTCTTTGTTTAAATTTTGTGCAGAAAATTTGTAAACATGACGTTTTACGTAAAAACTCGAACATATTTTGATTTTCATTGACCTCGTTTTTTTGTTTTGATAAGTTTTTAAGGGGTTCTAAAGCCAAAATAACGGTCAATTTCTAACGTAAAAACAGTGATTGTTTACTTTGTCTGGGGGTTTATGTCAGCTTAGTGAGCAAATAACTTTTACGGGATTTTCCGTTTGTGCCCCAGATTAGAGGGTTCATATTATTTGCAACCCCCAGGAAAATGTGCCGTATTTTTAAATAATGATTTATAATGTACACGTGCCCTATAATTGGGGGGCGCAAAACGTACCGGGGGCACAATCGGGGAAAAGATCCCTTTTACGACTCCAAAGCGCACGTGATTTTTTTCCCGAAATAGTACTGTGCTGTTTTAACTAATTACACTTGATATGCAATTGGTGGGGGTGTAAAAACATTAGAAGAACCAAAAAAATTGAATAAATGGGAAGTTTCCTGGAAAACAATTTAATACAAATTCCTTAATTTGCTTTCAATTTGAGTTTAAAATGCTAACATCATGGACCAGATAAGCTTTGATTTAACTGACCAAAACTACGTATATCTCTTGATCGGAAGGCTTAAAATTGTATCAATTGATTGCAACTAAGAAAAAACCTCACAATGATACAATGTTTCTCTTTCCTTAAGATGACGGTCAATTTCCAACGTAAATAAAGTGCTTGTTTAATTTGTCTGGGGTATATGTCTAGGAGAAATATAGTTTAGTGAGCATATAACTTTTAGGCCCTCAAGCGCATGTGCCATATATCATTGCTAATTATTGTTGTGTTATTTTAAGTAATTATACATGATGTAAAATTGAGTGGGGGCATAAAACACTAGATGCACCGAACAATTATATAATTGGTTTACTTTAAAAAAACCCAGGCTTAAGAAAAATATTTTTGGCATCCATAAACGTACCATAAAGTTTCCTGGTACCTGTGAGAACCATAAAGGCGCATGGTCTTGTATATTGTTGACAATAAACTGTGAACAACAATAATTCTGCAACACGTATTTAGACATTTTTCGAGAGGAGACTTTAACCAGGAGTTGCATAAAACTGGTCTTGAACGATATAATTGTCACCATATATTGTCATCCATGGGACTATGAAAGTTTATGGTAATATATATGGTTGCCAGCAAACCATGAACGTGAACTTTTTTCAAAGTTTCAACGGATACTTTTCACCGCCAAAATATGTCAGAGGCACATCACCAGTGATTCTAGAATTTTTATCGTGTAACATCTGACAAATTTCTGACAAAACCATCTTGCTAATAGCCTGTAAGGGGATGCATCTTCTTATCAGATCTTACAAGACGTTTCTCAGATCTTAAACCATAAAAATTCCTCTGATAATTTCTTACACGATAAAAATTCCTCTTATAAGTTCTTACACGATAAAAATTCCGTCCTATCAGATCCTACACGATAAAAATTCCGTCTTATCAGATCCTACACGATAAAAATTCCGTCTTATCAGATTTTACACGATAAAAATTCCGTCTTATCAGATCTTACACGATAAAAATTTCCTCTGATCAGATCTTACACCATAAACATTTGGAAAGCTATGACTCTAAAAGTTCTTGAAGTATGGCATGCTCTTCAAATTGAAGACAATTCAGAGTTGCTTTCAAGCAGTACCCGTAAAGCTACAGCATGCAACACTTAAGCGTCAGAGCAACAAAGAGAAAGGTATCATTTACTGTCTTTTCAGACTTATAAGATATTGTAAACAAGGTTATTCCGGTGGCAAGGGCTTTCTCTGAAGCGTTGATTATCAAACTAGGCTGAAAAAATTTTTTCAAAGACCGAAACTGTCTTGGACTGCTAAATTTATTCAAAGTACCCAGTTAACACCCACAATAAAACTGCCACCAAAACAGAATCAACACTCATTTTTTTGTTTCATATTTGGTTAGTTGACCGATTATTTTTTTACTTTCAAGGGAACTTGACTACGTTATACGGTTATATTGAAATCATTAAAACATGTCTTATAAGATCTTAAACGATAAAAATTCCGTCTTATCAGATCTTATACGGTAAAAATTCCATCTTATCAGATCTTACACGATAAAAATTCTAGTAAGAGGAGTGCTTATCTTATAAGATGTCTTATCAAATCTTACACGATAAAAATTCTGATAAGAGGAATGTTTATCTTATAAGATGTGTTATAAGATCTTACACGGTAAAAATTCCTCTTAACAGAATTTTTATCGTGTAAGTTCTGATAAGAGGATTTTTATCGTGTAAGATGTGCTCAGATCTTACACGATAAAACTTTTAGTCAGCATCTTATCAGATCTTACACGATAAAAATTCCACAATCACTGGGGATATTTCACGCTTTTTCATTCTTAGTTTGAAATTTCGTATGGTCAGGTATATGGTTGCCAAGTTTTCTTGGTCCCCATATATGATTTAGATATGTTTGCCAAGATTTATATATGGTGGTCAAACCGGGAGGTTAACATACTGTTACTTGTTGACGTAAGAGAAACTAAATTTCTCACTTTTTCTATTCCAAATTTCAACACGTGATTACAACACCTATTTTAAAATCGGTGCTGTGCTGGCATAAATGTGGAATAGTGGTTAATTTTGATGCAACAAAATAGAAGATTCCGCTATGCTGGAAAGCGAAAAATATCAATAAAAGGGGTCTTTCCCATTTTAGCCCCCCTCCCGCCTCCAAACTTTGTGGTCATATAACCCATACCCCAATCATATCAATTATACCAGTATGAGGGGCTATATCTTTGTGGGGAATATAATGGGATAGACCCAAATAAAACAGCTTTAAGTGCAACAGAAAGCCTCTGAATAAAATTTTATTTTATAAGCATCTAAAACACTGCAATAGAAATAATAATTTTGAAGACATGTTCTTGTTTTATGATAACAGTTTTTGAGAAAATCGTTTCTTCATCAGAGCTCATTTTTGTTCACAGTCCATAGTAGCCATCTAAAATAATATAAACAACGCGGAAGATAGTAAGGTGAAATATAAATTAAAAAAATATTTATAGTTTTTGTTCCGATTACAAATCAACGCAAAGCTTGATTTTACCTTAAAATTCTAGTCGCTAAAACCTCAAGTAAAAAAGTTTTGACAATTGCCTGAGGGGCAAATTCTCCTGCTTTATTAAGGACAAAGGCATCACAAAAATTACAAAAACCATTTGTTCCCAATTTTCTGTAAAATATTCAAGGAGAGAACTCTTAAAATTTTGGGCAATTCAAATTTTTCTCCACCATCTATTTATGGTGGTAATCTCGGGTAATTACCAGCTCGGGTAATCTATTTATGTGTCTTGATTCGGTTCTAGTCAGACATCCAAAAGACTCGCGGGATTTTAGATTAGCCAGTTACCAGATATTCTTCTCTGTTTTTTTGGCTACAAACAGAACAAACTGAACCAACTGTGGAAATTTGAGAGGAATAATGAGTGAAACTGACTTACCGAATATGCAGACATACGCGTCCTGAGCAAATTGAAGACAAACGAAATTTAATTTTTTGGGTTCTCCAAAAATTAAGAAAATGAAATGAGAGCCATATGCACAAAAATGAAGGTTCTGGCACATTATAGCCCCCCGATCTTAGTGGTGAAATAAACCATAGCCCCCTCCCCCAATCTTGGTAAACAATACCATAGTTTGTGGGGGCGGGGACTATAATTGGAAAGATCCAAAATTTGAACAATTTCATGATTATGATCCTATTATGAAAATGAAATGAATTCCGTAATTATGTAATTAAGTTTTGTAGAGTTTGTCAAAAAAATGAGAAGCTTGATTAGCCACAACTCTTATAGGTTATTTCAAATGCTTAAAATAGGCAAAAACTTGTTCCATGGAAACCTCAACTTTATTCATTTCCAGCTAGAGCACACGTGTCAAAAATTTTGGGATCTCTTCAGCTTTGTCCCCTAGTTTTAGTTTTTTAAGCCCCCTATTACGACTTATGTGTCGTTTATAGCACGTTACTAAGTAAAAGTTATCACGCGCTACTGGGGGGGGGGGGGGGGGGGTAAAGATGTATGCTACTAAGTTTGGGGGGTTAGCAAACAGAATAGATCGAAATTTTGCAGCGGGAATCTATTTGAAGTGAAGAGGATTGATTAAGAGTAATTAGGTGCCCAGGTTGATTTCGATTTTAAAATTAAGCAAGTTTGTCCTCAAAACGCACAAACTTTTAACGTTTATTCTGACCTTTTTCGTTCCCCCCCCCCCCCCCCCCCAGCTTAGTGGGTGCATATTATTTGCATCCCTCAGACGCACGCATCATATTTTTACATAATGATTTAATATGAAATTCAGTGTTCCGAATTCTGTAAAAAAACATTGAAGTTGCTCTAAGAATTAAGTTTCTGGCTCTCATGTTGTTTTTTTTATTTACACAGTGACGTGCTATATAACAACACAAAATTTGTAGGTGGGGGCAAAAAAACAGTGGTGGCGGGCGAAACAAAAGAGATTCCGAAATTCAATGTTAATATAGGGTTTATTTACGTGGGAGTTTATGTCCTATTGGAATAAAATGGAGGCATTATCTGTGGGGGTTTATTTCCTAGACACTGCAGTTTCCCTCTATCATTTCCCCTCTCTAATGAAACCCCTCTATATTTTCACCCCACCAATTAGCGGTTGACATTTTGCAGGTATGTTTTGTCATAATTAAGCGGATAACTTAATCCGACGTTCGATTGATAGTTTCATAAAAGTCCCACGGGCCACTGAGGCATGGCCAAATGATTATTTTACTATATTAATAGTCTCAATTATATAAAAGATTTAAATCGGGGGTGAAATGGTACAGGGGTTTAATGAATAGGGGCGAAAAAGTGGGACACCTTTTGAAATATTTGTTCAATTTGCTCTCGCTGTGACAGAATTCGAATCGCATACATTCTTTCCATTGAAGTTATTGTCATCTGCCAGAATCCTTCCTCGTGGTCTGTAATGAGCATGGCAGAAAAACTCCCCATCATTCCTATCTTCAATTGCTGTGTAGCCTTCAGCTTCATTGCTTTCCTGGTAGGACAACTCGTCACACTTCTTAGAAGGAGCTGCAGCACCATAATCTTAAACGTATTAATAGTGTCAAAATTTAAATCACAAACAGATTCAAGACCATCACCTCAAACCCCTCATAATTCGGGTTCTTTCCCATTATAGCCCCCCCCCCCCCAGCTTACTGGTCAGATAACTTATAGCCCCCAATCATGGTAATTATACCCTATGGGGGGCTATAATTTCATGACGGGGGGGGGGGGGGGGCTATAATGGGAAGACCCATATTTTGTTTTTGTTTTTTATGCGGGGGTTGGGAGATTAAAGAAATTAAAACAAGAGATGCAAGAATTGGAAATTTTTCATTTACTGGTTTTGGCCTGCTCGTTGTGAAAACATAGTTGATTATCGAATTGTTGCTGATGAAATTTCACCGTTCTCTTCCCTGTGCACGTATTTGTTTTCTTTTTGCACTCGTAAGACTTATTACGGTAAACAACAAGTTTCAGTGGCTTCTTGTTTAGGAGTAAAATGTGTATTCAATGCATTCTGTCAAAAACTTTCAATGGCTTTGATGCTATGAAAAATACTTAATCTTTTGTAATTTTTGTTTTTGTTCATATTTGTTGATTTTTTTTGAAGTCACATGATTACAATAATGGACGCTTTCTCCCAGTTTTCGGGTTAAATTTAGTTAACAAAATAACTCATGGCTTTGACAGAGATTAATTAGATTTAGTGGACATTGATGGCAGAAATGGAGCAATAGGGGTTTTTTAAGGCTACGTTAATTGTTAACTAAGCAAACCGTGATTGAGATGACATGTGCAATAAATGCGATAGTGCGAAGTTGGTTTGTTTACATAAGAGTCCAAAGTTCGTTTACCTGAGAAAATGTTAAAGATGAACAATGGTTGGTAGCAGTTGAATGACCGAGCATATTTTGTGAAGATTTGTTTGCACAGTAAACAGAGCCCTCTTACAGAATGTGACAGATTTCAAATGGAACATGAGTTGTTTAATTAAGAGATGAAGGCTTGTTTGATTAAAATAAGAGCCTGTTGGTTGAGTATAAATACAAGTGACACAGAGAGTTGAGGATTAATTTGCGCAAAAGAGTTTTTGCACGAGTCTTGGGATAGAGAAAGTTTTTTGGGAAAGAGTTTTTTTGCGAAGCAACTAATGAGGTTTCTTTTAGTTTAGTTAGGTTGAACTTAAGAAGTTTGTAAAAGCAGGAACAGTTGGGATACTGTGAGCATTTTTGGGTTTAATTCACATGGGAAGTGAACCACGCAAATTATTCTCTTACTCCTGTTATCTATAGGACTATTATTGATAATACGAGCCTCATTGCAAAATAATTTTTTTTCGAGATAGTCTTATTGCAACGGCGTACAAGAGTGGAAGAGGGGAACCAGCAGTGTAAGAACGTTGCGCTTGCTTCACCAATTAAAAACCTTTGGTTTATTTTATTTGATCGATCTTCTGGGCGACAGACTCCCCTCAGTGTTTGCATTGCTGAAATTCAGAAGACGACAGATATCAGAAAATATTTCGAGAGCATGATTAATTTTCTGATCATAGAAGGTTTTTAGTGCATGTTGGTCTGATCAAAAATGAATTTAAGCGCACTTTCGTTTGATCATAAGGTTTGATCATCGCGCAGGTGGATCTGATAAGAAATCATTCCGGGCGTATTTCAATCACATATTTTTTTTTCGATTGCACCTGAGCCTTATGAGAGACGAATTCAAGGGCCATTCACGTACAGAAAGTTTCGAGCTCGGTTGAGTATGATGAGAGGTTATGTTGGTCTGGAATGGTCTGAACAGAGGTCGTTTCGATCTGGTACCTCGTCCGGGGGAGTAAAGTCCATTTTCAAACGCTCTCGCGCCTTTATAAGGAGGATTATAACACGATCTTTGCTCACTCATCCGAGTAAAAACTACTCGCCTCTTCTTTGTGCCTATTTAAGCGTAGCAATTAACTATGACAAGCAGTTGAGGAGAAAACTTCTAAATTTTGTCTTACTTAAATTGTAGTCTGGGTACATTCCATATCCCCACATCCCGGGCACCTCTCCCACCTCTACATTAGTTACACCTTGCGGCGCAGGGCACACGTTTCTCCCTAAAAATATACCAAGATCAATTCAATTTGGGTATCTAATTTTGATTTATGTAGCAACTTACGCTTAAATCCCAGCAACAAAGCAATTGCAGTTTTTGGACTTGAAATGATTAACAGGAGTCCTTCCTAAAAACTATTTCTAGAAACTTCTCCTAAAAACAAATCAAAAGCCCAGGCTCATGGAAAACCAAAAATGCGGAGTAAACACCCGGGTTATGTGCCAGACCGAAGCCACCTCTGACCAGACTATCTTCAGACTTCAGTCTCTGCTCAGACCGTGCCAGACCAAAATGACCGCTGATCAGACTTTCGTGCGTCCATTTTGTTTCGTGCGACTTCTGTGCAACCGTAGCCAGACTGAGCCAAACCCAACAGGCCTCTGAGTAGACCTTATTGCGACCATTTTTGTGCGATTTTTGTGCAACCAGAACTTTTTACGCGACTTTCACGTGACCAATTTTTTAGAGCAAATTTCGTGCGATCAAGACATTTGGGGCGACTTTCGTGCGAACAAAACCTGTGATGTGATTTTAGTGCGACTTCAACTGGTGTGACCATTTTTCAAGGCTATAGTCAGACTGTGGTCATTGATCAGACCTTTCTGCGACCATTTTTCAGACTACCGCGCGATAAATGTCCAGACTGCACCACTTTTGGTCTGTGATCAGACTGTCATACGACCGTTGCGCAGACTTTTGTGGGTCCTTTCTTCAGATTTTTATCAGACTTGGTCTGTCCCAAGACTTTCTTGCGACCCTTGTGCAGACTGTGCCCAGATTTTGGTTTTTGATCAGACCCTTTTGCAACCATTGCCCCCAGACTTCTACTCGACAGTAGCACTTTTCCGACCCTATAATTTGGGTCGCACGATGACCACTGTGTGCGGCCCAAAATGGTCTGATCAGAGGTGGCTTGGGAATGGGAATTTAACCTGGCCATTCATATAGCAATTCATATATAACTGTTTCGAACGCGTTTCATATTTAAATAGGAATATTATTTTGTTCGGCGTGCTCTTCTGTTATCAAACATGTTTAACAAACGTTTCTAATGTAGTAAGTTTCAAGTGTTAATAGCAAAAAAATTGAAATTTTGGATTGAACCTGGATAACATATCAAGGTCACTGAAGATTTCTTGGGCATCCTAGATAAAATCATCATAGATCATACATTTAATTGGGTGCCCATAGTCTCTGGGTTGCTAACATTACTGATATCGTTTCTAAGAGGGGTCAATCCTGGTAGCTGGTGGCTTTTTACTAGTTACGAAATTACTTCAGCCTGGCTGTATTAATTTTTTATCCGGAGTTTTACCTATATGCGGTAATTAGCAGTTTGATCTATATAATGACTTTCAGCTTTATAATCGATAATACTTCAGTTTTCCAAACTGGATTTTTTGGTTTGGTTTGTTGCCCTCATTATAATACAAATCAGATTGAGTTCTAGCAGCAATAAACTTGCTGCTGACCAGCGAAAAATGTATTTATCACGATAACAAAAACAAGTGGTTACATTAATGAGTCAGTCGAAATTAGTTATGTTAAGAATTTTCACAAAACGCATTTGGGCAAAACGTTTTGAGTAAATTTGGTAGTAAAATATTGGTTACTAAGTACCATTTTAAAGCATTTAGTGGGAAAAAATGAACTGGAAAAAATGATGTTAATATTACTTAGAATTAATGGCTTAAATTTTACAAATTTCTTTGCTAATAATCTGTTACAAAACCCACCTGATACAAAAAGTTCAAATGAGCATTGTTAAAAGGTTGGGGGGAAACGCAAACACTATAGGAAGTAAATGTAATTTTTAAAACTAATGTGGATACTTTAACAAGATTGGTTATTTAACAGTTATTGGTCAGAAGCTGTCAATCTTAGAGATTAGGTTTTCATGTACTTTTGCGTATTATAGAATATAAATCAATTTAAAAATTTGCATTGTGTGCTTTCAATATCTTAAAAGACATGAAATATTTCTTCTTGTCAATTTTAAAAATTCTGCGGAGAACGGTGGTTAAAAAACAAAATACAAAATCCGTGATTTCAAAGTATGTATGCGAGTGTATAGTGTGTATGCGTGCCTGTGTGTGGTGCGTACGTGTGTTTGCGTGTGGGCTTGTATGTTTGTTTGTTTTTGGTGTGTGTTTTTGTGTGTGGTGTCTCTGTGTATGTGTGTGTGTGTGTGTGAGTGTGTGTGTGTGTTTGAGAGTGCTTAGTGTACATGTGTGTAGGTGTTCATTTAAGCGTACGTGTGTTGCATGTTTGTTTGTATGTGTGTGTGTAGTTTGTAATTGTGCATATGGGCTTACGTGTTGCGTGTGGGATAAGTGTTTGTGTATGTGTTCCTCTGGTGTGTATGAAATTATCCGTGTGTTTTGTATATGAGTGTATTTTAATGTTAACGTGTAGTTGTGTTTGATGTATGTGTGATTAGTGTATATACGTGTGTATATGTGCAATTGTGCGTGTGTGCAGTGTATATGTGTCCGTTTGTGTGTCTCTGTGGTGTGTATGAGTGTGGATGTCTGCATGGGTGTGTATGTGTGTGTATGATTAACTTTACATGTTTGCGTGCGTATTATTTGTTTGTGAGTCTCAATTTGTGCGTGTGAGAGGGTCTGTGTGTACGTTTTTTTTTAGTTTGAATATCTGCGCGTCTGTGTGTGTGGTGTGTATGTTTATGTGTTTCATCTGTGTGCGTCTATTTGTGAGCTTGTGCTTGTAAATTTGTGTTTTTGTAACAAACCTATAACCACATGTACACACAAACACATACCAACACGCTTACACTCTACACACATACACACCACATACAGACACACACACACATATATAGAAAGAAAAATACACAAACATACTTATGCATATATATATATATATATAAATATATATATATATATATATATATATATATATATATATATATATGTGTGTGTGTGTGTGTGTGCGTGGTTGTGCCTACGTGTGCTTGTATTTTTTTGTGCGTGTGTGTGTGGGGGGGGGGTCTCTGTGTGTGCGCGCATTTTCGTGTAAGTGGTGTGTGTGGTCCGTTTGTGGGTATTTATGTGGGCGTATGTGTGAATGTGTGTAAGTGCGCGGCGCGTGAGTGTTTGTGTATATGTTTGTGTCTGCTTGTTTGTTTGTGTGAATAGTTTGAAATCGCAGCAGCTTACAGCTTAAGGTTTCCAATTCCCTGATGAGTAATTTTTCATCAAAAATAAAATTTTTAAAAACCTGAAAATAAATTTTATAACATTTACATAAAATTTTTCAGACAGAAATAATTTTTCAAAGCAAAATTTTAGCATGTGAAGAAATTTTGCGTCATTTTGAATTCTGCCTGAAATAACAATGTGACAAAAAGAAAGGAGCTAAAAAGAGTTCTGAAAGAGGTCATAGTGATACGATTAAAAGTGACGATACCAAAAAGTACCAAACAAACTGTAGGAATGGAAAATTAAACTTAAGCGTTTTTCGGAAAAGAACCAAATTAATACTGACCTTGAAATATTCCCAACACAAAAGCGAATTCTAAATTGAAATTGTACAAAGATAATAAAGGTGAAGAAATTTAAACTGATGAGAACGGTTGAATAAGTAAATATCGACTCTGATAAAGATTATATCATATATTGAAAATCAAAATTCTCAACGTGGTAATATTGGATTAGAAACCCAATTTAGGGGCCTAGGTTATCAAAAGCACGAATGACCTTCTGAAAACTTTTCCCAAAAAGGTATTTTTCACACAAAGATTTGGAACATTTGGTAAAAATAGGACTAAACTATAATAACCAAACAAAGATAAGCAGTATATATACGGCTCAATTTTAGCCAATTTTTGTAACCAAAATCAGTCTGAAAATAATTATATTGTCGCGATAATCCGAATTGCGGAGTAAATTTTATTAGACGAGTGAGTTAACAGATCTCTGTCGTGGTAATAAAATTGTAATAATTGTTTGAACTAGTATACTCTGGTAACTATACTTTTCGTTAAATTAACTTAGCAAATTTTCCACTACCTTCTCTTTTTAGACCTTTTCTTATAAATTAGTAGAGCTTAAACTGGTATCTTCTAGGTATTTGCTAAACGCTTCGATACTTGGCACTCATAGGCATTTGTAACTAGTTGTTCTGAAGGAACCAAAGCCTTGTAATAATTAAGATTGGGTAAAACTTAATCGTTTTATTCGGTTTTCTGTTAATCAACAGTGTAATTGTACAACTTTAGTAACTTCACAGTACACCTCTAAGGATCATACTCAATCTAGCTTCAATTTATTGGATTTAAATTAATTTGATGACTAGTAAAGTAGTGATCAACCAATCAATAATTAGGTTAAGTTATGTTAACGAACTGGAGGACAGCATCAAATCC
The DNA here is from genome assembly GCF_964194025.1 of Convolutriloba macropyga. Lineage (NCBI taxonomy): Eukaryota > Metazoa > Xenacoelomorpha > Acoela > Convolutidae > Convolutriloba > Convolutriloba macropyga. Next base: position 48,332,068 of record NC_134482.1, read on the forward strand.
CGGACAACATCAAGACGATTGATTTCTGAGAGTATTAATCGGCCAAGCTTCTTCTAGGAGACCGCATAATGAAGCCACTCTGAGGGTAGGCCTGCCTGCTCGTAGGAGACTTGGCAAGTTAAGTTTACCCATGTAGTATGGAATGGTGAACCGAGTAGACAGTAAAAACGGTCTGTAGTAACCTGAAGTACCTGATGGGCAATGTCTTATCGTTCTGTCAAGTTGGTTAATACTCGTCTGGTTGGGTTGTGGAGTGAACACCGACGAGCTCTTCACGTCATCTACTATTTGTTTTAAGTATATTGGGTGATCGATTAAATAGAAAGTGAAATGAGGACCTGGTATAATTCTCAATCTTAGAGTCGCCAATTTATTTCATTTGGTAAAACACTTTTTAGAAGCTAAAATATCATACAACATAGAGAGGCATTACAAACATATTCTAATATCATCATTATTGTTGGCAATTGACTACAGTTCTATAGCGCCTGAAAATACTTTCTTTAGGACTTGAACGGAGGGCCTGGTATAAACTTTTAGTCTAGTTAAAAGTAGTAGGTTTGTGAAGTTACTTTTCCAGTCCAGTAGTTTTCTCTAAAGATAGTTTCTAGGAACAATTGTGGAATTGTGAATAGGGTAAAACCTCCACCCTAAATATTCAGATTCTCTATATATGTGACAAAAAGAAAGGAGTTAAAAAGAGATCTGAAAGAAGTCATAGTGATACGCTTAAAAGTGACGATACCAAAAAGTACCGAACAAACCTCTTAGGAAACAAGAATCCCAGTCAACGTCCGGCTTCACAATTTGTTGGTTGTAATCCTGGGGGACAGTGAAAGTGAAACATTTCCTACTAGATTCCTCATAGCTCACCGCCCACACATTTGGGTTAGCCGAAGTCAGCACAGTCATTATACATTCGAAAAGGGTGTCCTCTGTTGAAAACTCGATTTTTGTGCCCTCAATTAACACCCCAATTAGGTAGTTGCCGATGCACGGTAGATCTAAAGCGTGCGCCCTGGTGAATAACTGACCATAGTGTCGGGTCACATCCCGGGTCGAGAAAATTTGTGTGAAAAATGAGCTGAAATTCGCTGAAAGGCACTGACATCTCGACCCGGGGTACGAGTACGACGCAACACTATGATTAGCATAAAAGTATTGAGAAGAGAAAAGAGCCTTACGTTTTTAAAAAGACCAGCTCTTGAATTGTAATATCATTTGTTAGCAGTCCATAAGCATATAAAACCTGCGATGATGTTGTGCCTAAAAATCTCTAAAACCAATGCACGATTTTTTTTTTTACTATTTTTCTGTTTTAGGGGGGTGCTCAGTCTTTCGCTGAAATTTATAATTTTTCATTCTTACTCTGTAATTATAGAATTAAAGGTTCGAAGATGAACTTACATTCAATCACCTAAAAATTTCAGCTGTTATCTTACGCAAAATGCAACCGTGTTTATCGCCATTTTGCATTCGGGTCAATGCAAGGAATCGATGCATTACATTTTACATTTATTACATTTACATTTATTTTTTACATTTATTAAGCGACTTCTATTTTCAGTCCGATTATAAGAATGGCGATGAAAACGGTTGCGTCCCCCCCCCCCCTCAGCTCAGTGGTCAGATAACCTATAGCCCCCCAAATCATAATAATTATACCATAATGGGGGCTATAATTTCAGGGGGGCTATAATGGGAAAGACTCAAATTTTATTGAACAGACGAAGAATTTCATATTGTGCATCTTATATACAGAAGTGATATTGGTACTCGAATTTTGCTCTGAAACTTTTACCATGAAATTTCTATTAAGTCCCATGATCAGAACATAGTGAAATTTTCAAGATTTAGTTGTGAAATATTATGAAATTCAGATCTCGGAGACTTTTGCGGTGAGAAGAAGAATGTGTGAATGAAAAGAAAAAAATTTTCAGCGCTGGTTGCCTTTTATTGGTGTGCTTCCACTGCCTCCTTGTGAAGAACAAAAAAATTGTGGTGCTTGTTTTTGCATTAGTGGGCTCAAAACATGAAATATGGTTCAAAACTTGAATATTAGTTAAAATAGCATATTAAGTGTGGATCTGTCTGTTCATTTATCAAACATACCCGGAAAATAGCCGCCGTTGATTCCCATAACTCTATTGGGATTGAAAGAAAAGAAAATATCAACAAAAATTAATTTTTGTAAAAAAAACATTTTTAAGTGCGATTTATTTTGATGTCATTTCGTAATTGAACATACTCCTGTCTCTCAGTGAGAGGCTACAGGGTCTAGTATCAATACCAATAAGCATTATAGATAGTAACTAAAACTTATGAGAACAAAATGCAAGTAGCGGGCATCTAAAATTGGGCTTTATGGGTTTATCCCGTTTCTATTTCTGATTTTGATTTTTTTATACTGACTCTCTTCATTTTGAATTGCTTTGCTGAGCAGCTGCTGTTTAAAAGGATTTTGAGCAGAATGACAGAAGAGTGAAACTAGCCTAGAGAAGTCAAAAAAATTTCACGCAAAATGTCGAAAAAGCGGCAAAATGGGTAAAGCGAAAAAAAGTTCGACGAAGTAAAAAAACGTAGCAGGACAAGTCCTGACGTGCAATTCAAAGAGTTTTCATTGACTAAACAGAAAACTAAACCTAGAACAGACTATGATTGGATTGGGAAAACCATTTAGAAGAAAATCCTATCCAAAAAATCGAAAAAAACAGTAAAAATCAAAGTGAAATTGCCGCATGTGAACAAAAAACCCCTAGCGAGAAAGCTAATTTTTTGTTCAAACACCATTTTCTCACTCTACTTTTAAATTAGAGCGAAAAAATTCACGCCGCAAAACCACTCGCTTTTTCGCTCCATTTCCTGTTTCGGCGTGACCAAAATCACTACTCCAATTTGACTTCAAAAATCATGAAAATGTGTGAACAGATCTTAAAAAAAAGACAGCGCCCCAATACAATTCAAATTCTTTAAATTGTAAAAATTCTTTGAATTGTAAAAAATAGGAGCGCTATAATAGCCG